>NC_056741.1:1060471506-1060729006 GCF_019279795.1 Protopterus annectens | reverse complement strand
GGAGCCAGTCAGTACCAGTTTCGAGCTCTGCCCTTTAGTTTCACTACAGCCCCCAGAGTGTTCACCAAATGCATAGCAGTAGTTACAGCTCACTTGAGGCGTCTAAAGTTCCGTGTGTTTCCATAGCTAGATGACTGGCTTCTAACTATCACCACCAAGCACCTACTAATAAAAGCAAGGGTTGAAACCATTCTCATGTGTTCCCAACTAGGCTTTACAGTAAACTTCAAAAAAATCTGCCTTGTTGCCACCACAGCATCTTATATTCTTAGGCGCAGAATTAGACTCAAGAAAAATGTTGGCCAAACTTACTCCCAAGAGAATTCAGTCCCTTTGCCACCAAATCGCGAATCTTTTGTGCAAAAGGAAAGCTCAGGCAAAAACTGTCTTGCAGGTTCTGGGCATCATTGCAACTGCAATTATTTTGGTACCCTCTAGCATGTTTATATGTGAGAGTTCTTCAATGGCTGCCGTTTTCCCAGTGATCCATGCAAGATCTACTACTGTCACACAAGGTCATCATCACAGAATCCTGCAAAAAGGACCTACGCTGGTGGCTTCATTCAACTCAATTAACTATAGGACGACCGTTTGTCTTCCCACAACCAGTAGCCACAGTGACCATGGATGCTTCTCAGATGGGGGGGGCATTATCTGGAAAAGACTGCCCAAGGCGTCTAGCAGGAACACGACAACCACTTGCATATCAATGTCCTAGAGATGAGAGCAGTGCTCTTCACGTTGCAAACATTCCAAAACTCTCTCCCGATAGGAACAATTGCATTTCAGACAGACAATATGTCTGTAATGTGGTACATAAGCAAGGAGGAACCAAGTCCATCAAACAAGGAGGAACCAAGTCCAACCCCCTATGTCGAGAGGCACAACAAGTATGGCAATGGGCAGTCTCTTTTCAAAGTTTTCTGCTAGCAATGCACATCCTGGGGAAATCCAACGTGATAGCGGACAAACTCAGCAGAGCTAGTCTGATGCCTCACGAGTGGTCCCTAAAACAAGAGGTTGCGGAAGAGATTTTCCACCAATGGGGCCAGCCTTAATGCGACCTTTTCGCCACATCCATGAGCACCAGATGCAGCAACTACTTTGCCCTGATTTCCCCCACCGGGGCAGTCACCAAGGGATGAGCTCATACACGATTGGCCCCTGGGACTCCTTTACGCTTTCCCTCTGTTTTCCTTTGATACCAGTGGTTCTTCAGAAAGCCAACTTGTTGAAAAGCACAGTGATTCTCATTGCACCATACTGGCCTCAGCAAATTTAGTTCCCCTTTCTGTGGCCCCATCTCCAGGAGGAACTGTGGATTCTGGACCCAGTTCCAAACCTTCTGACTCATTCGTTGGGAACATTCCATCCATCGATACAAACCTTAAAATTGACAGCTTGATTGCTCCAGTTCCACAAATAGCCAGGCTGCATGACATCTCCCCTGCATTTAGACATTTATTGATTTCCTCTCACAAGGCATCAACTAGAAAATTATACTCTAGTAAATGGAAAAGATTTTCACACTGGGCATCCAAAAACAACATAGATCCCTTTACAGCCCCCATCACAGCAGTATTAGACTTTCTCGCTAAACTTTTTAATGAGGGTGCGGCAGTGGCTACAATTAGAGTGCAGTTAGCCGCTATATCATACTTTCATATTGGGGAAATGGGACTAAGAATCATGTCCCACAGACTCTGTAAAGTCTTTCTAAAAGGTACCTTCTTACTAAAGCCTCCAGTGAAAGAACCTCCAGCTCCATGGGACCTAAATTTTGTTCTAGCCTCTTTAATTCTACCTCCCTTTGAACCTGCATCATTATGTGACATAAAGTTTTTGTCATGGAAGACAGCATTGTTAGTGGTCATCCCCTCATCCAGGCGAGTGTCTGAACTCCAAGCTTTATCTATACGTCCTCCATACATAATTTTTCATAAAAGATATAGTCTCCTTACGGACCAACCCATCCTTTCCACTGAAAATGTGCTCAGAGACCAACCTAAATCAATCCATTGGCTTTCCACTTTTTTTCCCAAACTATGACAACAAGGCAGAATATAGATTACACCGGTTGAATGTACATAGACAACTGTGTTTCTACTTGCATAGAACTACAGATTTCAGAAAGTCGGACCAGCGTTTTGTGTCCTTTTCAGACAGAAAGAAAGGATTTCCAGTGTCAAAGGTCACACTCTCTAAATGGCTCACACACTGTATCTTCTACATATACAATTCCTAAAAGAGACGGCTACCAGGCAAAGTGAAGGGCCATTCAACAAGAGCTATTGCAACTTCTTCTGCCTTCCAGGTACGGCTTCCTATGGATTCCATTTGTGCAGCAGCAACATGGGTAAAGCGTCATACCTTTATCACTCATTACAAAGTAGATTTGGCCTCCAGGAACAGGGCCTCCTTTGGGTCCACTGCTGCAGTCTCAACCAGCATAGAATGCAGGCGAGATACGACAACATAACATTAAGATGTTATGTACTCACTACCATAACATTCCATGTTTGTTGTCCATCTCGCCTTCATTCTTGCGTCCCACCCTCCTTCCCCCATCTTTACTCCTGGAGGATCGGTCGGACATTTTCTTATTATGATTGGATTTATGGAGTCTCTGATTCTCTTCTGAGATTTGTCTAGACATATTAGTTTAATCATAGGTAATAGCCTCGAGCCAGTGGAAGCTCTCGAGCTTTTGAATTAGGCCGAGACAGAACCGATCCTTGGTTCCAAACCCAACCAGCATAGAATGAAGGCGAGATGGACATCAAACGTGGAACGTTATGGTGAGTACATAACTTATTACTGAGTAAGTAACCTTGACATCTACTTTTATTGGCCTACAGCAGGAAATCCTGCACACCCATGTGTTTTCAGGCTAATCTGGAGTTGTTTTATTGGCATTTGTGCTTCGCTGTGTGTGTTTCACTTCTTGGTTTAATAAATACTTATTTTCACAGGAGAGTGCTGTAAATATTCTGAGACGTATTTTTTACTTGTAGGGTCTTTCCCCACGGTTGTGCAACAAGAGTTAGTATATCCATGTACTATAAACTTTAAGCAATGGCAGTGTGGTCCCCTGCAGAAACTGCATTTTTGATTCGTCCTTGGCTCCCTACAGAAACGTTGACACTAGCAGTGCCAAACCTTGAAATGACAACACTAAAAAAGTGAAAAGCCAGGAGAATAGTGAATGTTAAATGTTTTTTCTCCTTTATTTTATTTTTTCTTTTGTGTGTGTGTCGGGTGTGGGGGGGTCACCCTCTGTTTCTCTGCGGGAGGCAAGCCCCTACACCCTTAAACTTGTAAATGGATATGTGTGTGTGTGTGTGTGTGTGTGTGTGTGTGTGTGTGTGTGTGTGTGTGTGTGTTTGTGTGTGTGTGTGTGTGTGTGTGTGTGTGTGTGTGTGTGTATATATGTGTGTGTATCTATATATATATATATATATATATATATATATATATATATATGCATACACACATGTATGTATGTATACGCAGATCCCTATCAGATGATAGAAACTTCATTTGAATGAGACCATAAGACTGAAATTTCATAATACTGAAAAATCAATTGACTGAAACCCATAATACTGAAATCTTACAATGCTAAATTTCAACATACTGAATTGTAAAGTGGATGATATAAAACCAGAATACCACCCCTAACTATATATACTAACTCCAGGATCGCACTACAGTGGGGAAAAGGGCATACCTTTTCCCACTGCCCTTTTCCCCACTGTAGTGCGATCCTGGAGGTAGTATATATAGTTAGGGGATATTGTGGGAGGTGTCTATTCTGGTTTTATATCATCCACTTTTCAGTCATCTGAAGTTTCTTTCATCTGATAGGGATCAGTATGTGCATACACACGCGCACACACGTGTGTGTGTGTGTGTGTGTGTGTGTGTATATATATATATATATATATATATATGTATGTATGTATAAATCTACACACACACACACACACCCCAACTGTGCAACTGCCATACCTCCGCGAAAGGGGAATATTCCAGTAAATGACAGTTTTGGACTTGAAATTACCAAAAATGCAGACTCAGACATTCTGTCTTTATATTCTGGGATTCATATTAATGAATCTGAGTCTCAGTATTTCTAATAGTCGTTTTTGCTTTTGTGGGGTTTTAGTATGTCTCAGTATTTATTCTTTGTTATTGGTTTCAGTGCTGACATTTTAAATAAACATGAATTTGAGTTGTACAGAAAAATTGTACTTGTAAAAAAAAATTGTACTGTTTTTAAAATGTCATTTTCAGTAGGCGTTAACACTGTTTTCCTAAATGCTTTGCCTGTTTATCTGGCCAAGATTTTTGCTTTTATATTTGCCACCATCATTTTGAGCTATAAATTTCTCCACTTTATACTAGTTTTTCAAATCAGGAACTAGTTAAATTGATTCAACCCACTGTTGGTGTCTGAGAGTTTTTTCTTAGAATGGTGACTAGACAGGATCATCTCAGAACTAATGCATCTCTCACTCGATCTGACTGGTGGCTGTCACAGATGTTACCATTTCCACATATGGTAACAGGCAGGTTAACATCTTCCTTAGTGTGGCAGCACTAATTCTTCTGCCCATTACATGTACTGTTGTATTAATGAAGCTTGGTAACTGTAAACTTAGAAACAAGTCACTGTCACCAGTTATCCTTGCCACGGATGACATTGTATGCGTCTACATTGGATTGTGTTGTTCATTTTTTGAATGTCAACTTTATCTAAATTGGGAGACTTGCATATATTTTTTTTTATACTTATAATTATGTTCATATTTTCCGTTTTATATTAGTGCCCAGAAGTGCGACTGAACATAATTTCAAATCTGGACTGTGTTAACGAAGTAATCGGAATTAGACAGCTATCTCAGTCTCTGTTGCCAGCTATTGTAGAGCTGGCTGAAGATAACAAATGGAGAGTGAGGCTTGCAATTATAGAGTACATGCCATTACTTGCTGGACAGCTGGTAAGAAACTAAATCACATTATGCATTTGTAAAAGTTGTAAATCTTATCCGTCTTGACTACTTTTTTGTTAGATTGCCATTTTTTTTCAGATTTACATTAGATTTTTTTTAGCCAGGTATAACTTAACTGCATATTTTTAAACGTGGAACCTGTAGTGACATTCCTTATCTTTCTTTTAACTGTAGTCTGTGGGCTTGTCCATCCAAAACTGACATTAAGCAGCTCTAAATTCTCTGTCAGTTTCCACCCCTTTCCCTCCAAGCTAGTTGAATACCTGTGATGTCATTTGTGATTTCCAAAACAAGAGGCGTCCTATCTGTACATCAGAGATGGGTAAAGCCTTTTAGTATGTCAACCTTGTGGAAAGTTTCTGAACATAATGCCCTGAGATTTGGGTGCTGATTTTCTCTGGTACTGGATAGGTATGCGACACCCTTTGGGTTCTCTCATTATTAGCACATTTTTTCCCTTAAAAGCTCCTATTGTGAGGAAGGCTGCATACCATAACCCAGTGTTCTGAAGTAGGCACTTCATTTGTCAGCAACCTTTGGGATACGGATCCGATCTCGGATCCGAGCCAGCAACTTCTACCACAGCATAGATCCAAGCTCCTAGCTCCTCCCTTTACCCATAATCCCCTGCCAACCCTGACTGACCTCAGCTCTAGTTTGCCATGCTACAAGCTGGATTTTCGAGCTCCTGCTACTTGTTGGATTTGTGAGAAAAAAATTTTCTATTTTATTCCCCTTTTTCTTAGTGTGAGTGAGAGCGATTGTTTAGGTACCCCATAGCCCTTTTATCTCTCTCAATTTAATTTAATTTGTGGTTATTTTTCTCCTCCCTGCCCTCGCTGGTCGTAGTGTGTGTTTGTGGTGTGTGTAGGGGCCTAGGGAGTGTGTTTCTCTGCTTTTACAATGTTGGAGGCCCCTAAAGCCATCTTTTAGAAGTGCACCGAGTGTGGCCAAAAGCTTTCACCGGCGGATGGCCACACTTGGTGCGTTAGGTGCCTTGGGGTTGAACACCACTCCTTGGGATGCGCGATCTGCGTGGCGTTCAACCCCAGGGCACTCAAGGACCAGAGGTCGAAGCTAATTTTGGCGGGCCTTTTGCCCCCGGATCCAGCTCCGGCCTCCGGTGCTTCTGTGGCTGCTACCCAGCCTTCGGTGGCGGCCACCCCTGCCTCCCTCCCTCCGGTCGGGACTCAACCTCCCGCTTCGGTTCCGGAGGAGAGGGAGGCCGGGAAGGCCAAGCGGAGAGAGAAGCACCATAAGCGCCGCCCGCCAAACGGGCTTCTCCCTCCAGAGCTTCTGGATCGCCTCCTCCTCGGCTCCGGTCCCCTTGCTTCTCACCAGGACCTGAGGAGGAGGGGACCCAGTCCCCGTCGAGGTCATCGAGGCGGCACCCTAGGTCTGCCTCGGTGGCCTCTTTGAGGTCCACTTTTAGCATGTCAGATGCAGACCTGGACCGGATGATGTGGAGGTTCATCCAGGCCCAGCTGCAGATGGGAGTGCTCTTGCCCCCCCCCCCCCTGGGGGGGGAGCTCGACCCCATTTTTTGCTCCAATCGCTCCTTCTCCGACCCGTTTTCCGGGTTCAGAGCCGAGCCGCGTTGGATCCGGTGGTGGGTCGGAGCTGACAGTGTTGGGCACTTCGGCTCCGACTGGTACCTCAAGCTTGTCGGATCCGACCTCTCGGAGCCGTGGGCTGAGCTTCGGATCTGAGGGATTCCGTGTGACTTCGGCTCCGTCCCGGTCAGAGCACACGGGTCCTTCGGATCCGATGGTCTCGGCCCCGGGTCCGGTCCACTCTTCGGATCCGAGTGGGAGTCGAATCTCGGATCCTATCGAGGGTGGCTCCCCCTCGGCTTTCGCAGTGGTGGAGAGGGCACTGTTGAGTGCATCCGGGCCTCCGGTCCTGGCTTTGGCTTTCCCTCTGCACTCCCTCTCAGCTGGTTCAGGCTCCCATCACCCGGCCTTCGGGGTAGCCTGCTTCAGCGCCTCTGGGTGTTCCTTCGGAACATGACATTGCTGGTGACACTTCCTCGGACAGCCCCCCCGAGGAGGTTCCTCACAAAGCTAAGTGTAAGAGGAGGCACGTGGACTCCCCCGAGTCCCTTACGGAAGATATGGACTTAGATGAAGGGGAAGGCTCCCCAAGGTCACCCCCCGAGGATGTCTCCTTTGGAGACATCATGGAAATGCTCAGGATTAGGGGAGGGTGGTCTGCCCCCAAGGCTTCCTCCGATGAGTCCGTATTCCTAGAGGCATTCGAAGCACGGCCATCTACCTCTTGGGTGTCCCCTCCCCCCGACCCCCTGGTGGACCTTATCTTCACCAGGGCTTGGAAGGAGCCGGACACTGTAGAGCCAGTCCCCAAGCGCCCAGATAGGATCCTGAGTGCCCCTGCAGAAAGAACCCACTGGAGCAGAGGTCCCCCTGTGGATGCCATGTTGGTGGCGGCGGCCACCAAGAGGGAGTTGGCTCAGGAGAGCTCCGCGGTCCACCCACCAAGCAAGGAGTCTCGGGTGATGGACTGCCTTGGGAAGCGGGCCTTCAGTTCAGCAACCTTCTCGATGAGGGCGCTGAACTATATGGCACACGTCATCCGGATGCAGCGGGATCTGATAAAAGAATACGCTGCTTCCCCCCCAGAGTCCATGTCGGAAGGGGACAAGCAGCTGTACTCCTCCCGAATGTCCACTCTACATTCCATTTCTAACACCTCTATGCGGCACTTGTCTCACGCCACTGAAGGAATCGCTAGAGCTGGCGGAGCCAGCCTGGTAATGAGGCGCCAAGCCTGGCTCCGACATTGTGACTTCTCGGAACCCTTTAAGGCGTCATTCGCGAATGCCCCCTTTGATGGTTCTGCACTGTTTGGCAAAACCGTTCGTGACACTTTAGTCCAGAGCGAAAAAGACGGGAAGGTGTTGTCTGCCGTCGGAGTCCGCTTCTCTGCTCCCCAGAGGTCCTTTTCCAAGAACCAAAAGGGTCAGAAGAAGATGTGGTTCCGGAAATCGCATCAATCCCAGTCTGCTCCGGACAACCAGTCCTCTCATGGCAGAGGAGGACAGGAAGGACACCGCCCTAGAGGCAGAGGGGGTCCCAGAAATTTTGGGTCCAGAGAACCCTTCTCAGAGAGGCCCACGCAGAACCCCTGAGGAGGCAATCGGGGGGCGTTTTTCGAGGCACCTAGCAATGTGGGAGTCCATAACAACAGATCGCTGGGTGCTTCGCATCATATCCAGAGGTTACCAAATTCCCTTTATTGTAACCCCCAAAACCAGAAGCCTCCCCGACATACCACCCGATCAGAGGGAGGCGGCTGCTACAGAAATTCAGCAGCTTTTACAAAAAAGAGCCATCCAACCCGTCCCCCCAGATCAGCTCGGATCAGGGTTTTACTCCAGGTTCTTTCTGGTGCCAAAAAAGACGGGGGACTTGAGGTCCATCCTCGACCTCACTCTCTTGAACCTGGCAGTACCCAAAGAAAAGTTCTGGATGGTTACGCTGCAATCTATTCTCTCCCTGTTACTGGAGAATGACTGGATGTGCTCGATAGACTTCAAGAATGTGTACTATCACATTCTTGTGGACAGACGCTCCAGGAGGTTCCTCCGCTTCCGGCTGGGAGCCAGTCACTTTCAGTTCAGGGCCCTCCCCTATGGTCTCACCTCAGCCCCCAGGGTGTTCACCAAAGTCTTGGCGGTAATAGCGGCCCACCTGAGGCTTCAGGGAATTCAGGTCTTTCCGTACCTGGACGACTGGCTCCTCATCGCCCCAACAAGGCATCTGCTCTGTTCAGGCAGGGATTACTTCCTCAATCTTGCTCCATGCCTAGTTTTGACTATCAACATGGCCAAATCCTCTCTGGCTCCTACACAGGTAATAGATTTCATAGGGGCGAGATTGGATTCCAGACTAATGCTTGCTTTCCTGACTCCAGATCGGCTTCAGAACCTGAGGTTGCATGTTCAGGCCATTCTCCAACTTCTTGCTCCTCTGGCAGAATTGATCCTGAGGGCTCTAGGGTCCATGGCGGCAGCAATTTCTCTGCTGCCCTTAGCCCGTTTAAATATGAGGGTTCTGCAGTGGACCCTGCAGGTGCAATGGTCCCTGTTTCGCAACCCCCTGTCCCATCCTATTCCCCTAGGGTCGAGGGTCGCTCGTGTGGTGGCTCCAGTCCCTTCACACAGGACGACCATTCTCGATGCCTCCTCCAGTCGCCACAGTGACCACAGACGCCTCTCACCTGGGGTGGGGGGGCACTATTCAGGCAGAACGGTCCAAGGCATGTGGAACGACATAGAGACCTCCTTGCATATCAATGTCCTAGAGATGAGGGCGGTGCTTTTGACGTTGCAGGCACTTCACGGCCTTCTTCCGATTGGGACGATTGCGGTACAAACGGACAACATGTCAGTTGTCTGGTACATCAACAAACAGGGGGAACCAGGTCTTATCCTCTTTGTCGCGAGGCCATGAGAGTGTGGGAATGGGCGATATCCACCAACCGCTTTCTCATTGCAACGCACATTCTGGGATGGTCCAACATCCTAGCAGACAGGCTCAGTCATTCAATTCTGACCCCATACGAATGGTCTCTCAATCCTCTAGTAGCGGAACAAATATTTGCCCAATGGGGGCAACCCTGTTGCGATCTTTTTGCCTCTCCCTCAAATACCAAATGCAACAGTTACTTTGCTCTAATCCCCCCTCAGGAGGAGTCCCCGAGAGACTCTCTAGTACATGCTTGGCCTCCCAGTCTCCTTTACGCTTACCCTCCATTGCCCCTGATGCTGAAACTCTTACAGAAAGCCAGTCGGTTGGGGAGCAAGATGATCCTCATTGCCCCATTCTGGCCTCGTCAGACGTGGTTCCCGTACCTATGGTCTCACCTGATTCATCCACCCTGGATTTTGGATCCCCTCCCGGATCTCATTACTCACCCTCTGGGTCTTCCGACCCCCAACCTGGTCAGCCTCAAGCTGACGGCGTGGTTGCTCCAGTTCCACTCCTGATAAGGACTCCCGGAATCTCCTCACCAGTCAAAGCCATTCTAGTAGCAGCACACAAACCGTCCACCAGAAGGGTCTATCGGAGTAAGTGGAAACGTTTCTCCATCTGGGCGGAGCACCGTCACTTAGATCCTTTCACGGCGCCTCTTACGTCGGTTTTGGATTTTCTAACTACCCTTTTTCATCAGGGGGCTAGCTGCTCTACAGTCAAGGTACAACTAGCAGCGATTTTGCATTATCATGTAGGGCATGAATCGGGCCCTCTAATTACCTCCAAGCTCTGTAAAGCTTTCCTCAAAGGTACCTTCCTTCTCAGACCTCTGGTCAGGGAGGTAGTAGCCCCATGGGATTTATCTTTGGTTCTACAGGCCTTGACAAGCCCCCCTTTCGAGCCGGCGGCTACGGTTGATCTTAAATACCTCTCTTGGAAGACGGCCTTCCTGGTGGCCATTACTTCAGCTAAAAGGGTCTCTGAACTTCAGGCTCTCTGTGTCATACCACCGTATTTGGCCTTCCATCAGGATAGAGTTTACCTCAGGATCAATCCGTCCTTTCTGCCTAAGGTATCTTCGGAAGCTAATATTAATCAATCTATTAATCTTCCTGTGTTCTTTCCCAACTATCAGAACAAAGGAGAGTACAAACTGCATTCTTTGGATGTGCACAGACAGTTACACTTTTATATTCATCGAACTGCTGGTCATAGGCAATCTGATCAGTTGTTTGTCTCCTTTGCCAAAACCAATTTAGGCAAGTCAGTTTCTAAAGTTATCCTGTCACGGTGGATAGCTAGTTGTATCCTCTTGGCATATCAGAGTTCGGGAAGGCCTGCACTTCAGGGAGTCCGCGCTCATTCTACTAGGGCCGTCGCTACTTCGGCAGCTTTTAGATCTAGGGTCCCCTTGGATGATATTTGTTCCGCAGCCACTTGGGCTTCATCTCATACCTTTATCAGCCATTACAAACTGGATGATCCGCTGTCTCGGTCTGCCCGAATACTTAGTATAAGGCTGGCGGCTGTCAAAGGTCAAAAGAGAGATGATCAGGGTAGTAAGGGTACAAATCGCATGACGGCGTCGGGCCCTACAAATTTTCATCTCATTTTTGGTGCAGAAGCAGCGTTGCATTGTCCGGCCGGCGTTCTGAAATTTCAATGCAGAGATGCAGTTGCAATAGCAGTCAAGTTTGACCCGTAGATCGAATAGAATATTTAGTTTCAGAATAGTGGTTTGTTTCAGTCAGAGTTTGTTTATAATTGTATATTTTGTGTGGGAAAGGATTACGATAAATGAGATACATACTTTTTTGTATTATTTGTTTTGGGCCACAAGCACGGCGTTGTTATTTGTATTTTTCTTGTCTAGAGTCGCTGGCGCGGACAGAAGGTGAATAAGTTTGTCTTCAGTTAGTGATGAGGAGCAGTATAAATTATAAAATTGTGTCGGGATTGTCGGCGCCCGCTCTTTGAGAAGAAAGTAAGAAGGAAAAAGCTATTCCTAAAGCGCACTACAAAGCGAAAGTTGCTAGGGGTTCCGTAAGTGTCGAGGGTGCCACGCAGGGTTCTTTAGAGGTTTTTGTTGGAGGGGGTCTTCGAGGAGACTTGGCAGGAGTTCAGGCCTCTCAGGAGCAGGCAGCTTGAAGGCAGCTCTCAGGTTACTGTACTCTCCTCCGGTCCTAGGGTGGTTAGGCCCTCTCCTTCTGTTTCCTTGGCTAGGCTCCAGGCTTGTTATTGCAGCTTGGCCAGAAGGTGTCCAGGCAGGTTCTTTTAGCCAGAAGCATATGCTTATTATGTAAAAAGATTTGATTACTTTGATTAAAATTTAGAAGTTCTTTCCCAGAGGCTGATAAGATTCTTTGGACCAGACCTGAGCTAGGGAGTTTGTTTTAGGGAGTTTGAAGAAGCAGAGGAGACTTCAGACCAGAAGATTATTCTACTTATGATTTCTGTCTCTGTCTCTTCTGATGATTCTGCTTTCTCTCTCTCCTTCTTTCTTTTTTGAGAGAGCTTTTTCTTTTCAGAGAACATCGGCATTGATTGGGACAGGACTTCTCCTATTCAAGAAAGGCCAGCTTTTTTTTGATTCTTCCCAGCATAGGCCTAGGATTAGGCTGGCCCTTCTGGTCTTGGTTCTGGTTTTTTTTGTTTGAAGTGGCCTAGAAGCTTTTCTGATTCCTCCTTCTTGCCCTGTTAAACCTTTTACAGGGTACAGGGTGCCTGAAGTGCCATTTTTCCTTGAGGATGAGGACCAGAACAGAAATGTCCCAGGGGCCTAAAGAGTCTAAGGCTTGCTTTGTCAACTGTCCGGTTGCACTAAGGTATTAAGGAGGTTGGGAATGATATAAGGGGGAAAATAAAAACCTTAGGGCTCTTCCACCCTAGGGCTGGAACCTTTTTCACATGCTGAAAAACCAAAATTATAACATTTTGAAATCAGTTTCACAAGAGAAGCTCTAAGGTTATCTCCTGAAGAGAAAGTTACAAGGTAATTAGTACATGTATTGAGTGTGAATTGTTAGTTGGTTTTGTTGAAAATGTGGTTGCTGGCTGTTTGGTACTCTTTCTAAGTGGGATTGCATGCTGGGTCTGGGGTGGCTGCCACTGGGGCCAGGGATCAGAATTTATCTGACTGAGGGATCACAAGATTTTAGCATGTCATTTACAAAGGATTTTAGATGTTCCTTTCTCCTGCTGAGGCAGTCTTAGTTCTCGCAGGAAACAAAGAAGAAAGGTCTCAGAAGATTGCTAATTTTGCATGTTTTTGCAGGTTAGATTTTTGTAGTGTTGGCCCCCAAATGGGTGGTATCCTTGGGCAGATTCCCAGTCTAGGATCCTTCTTCTAGGCGTGGGTCTAGGGGTATAGTGGCTCTAGGTCAGGCTAGGCACAGGTTCACCTGCAGTCCACGGGAGTTCACAGGAGGAGGTCTAGGGTCAGGGTCAGGTCTCAGGACCGTAAAACAGAAGCTGTGAGCTCCTTTTCTGTCTACCTTTCTTTGGAGGGCCTGGCCTTTTTCAAGGGGAGGGTCATTGGGTTTGATTACCATTCCAATGACAGATTTGGATAGATAGGACCACAGTTACAAGTTTTATTGTTATACATTTTTGCCCTCAGTTGGCATGCTTTTCGTTTCCTTGCCAAGATGCCCTCCTCACTCACAAACAAATTTCTCACAATTTACTTTAAAGTCTTGCCAACTTTGATCCCTCTGCCAGAAAGTGGGCTCTAACATCTAGCCTTAAATCTGAGTAAAAAAAACTCTGGGAGACCAAATTTGGTTACCAATTTTTCAACACCTCAACACTTATTTGGATTTCCCAAGTTCAAAATGTTGATACTACAACAGCCTCTGCTGGGCAAAGGCAATGATCATTTTAACTAACTTGGACAAGGAGGCTTACCTTCATGTTCCATCATGACTGGGTTGCAGGAAGTATCTATCTGCTGGGGCTGGGGACTCATTCATTAACAGTTCCTCATTTTGGTTTACCTTATCTAGCCCTTCAGACCGAGTTGCAGGAAGTATCCAAGTCCAGTGGGGACTCTCAGGCTAAAAGGAATACAGATCTATCCTTATTTGGACTGCCTGATTATACTGGCTCCTGATTCAAGGCGAGGAGCTTCTTCGTCAGGATATGGGGCAGACAGAAAGATGCTGTGATGGGCGATTGGGGTATTCTGTGAACAGTCTAGTACAGCTTAAACATGATCTTTCTGGGTGTAAGACTTGTAAGAACTAACTGGCCACAGCACCCCCTTAGGACCTCGACAAACAAAAGAATCTTTCCTTTTACTTTCATCCTTTGTCTCATCAGTCATCCAGACTGACCCAGGACCAAGCCCAAACAAAAATGGCTTTCCTTATTCTGGTTCTTCATGTGCCAAACTGCTGGCTAGCTTCCCAATGCCACAACAATAAGAAGTTACAACAACACTGCCAAAAATGCCACACTGACTGTCATTCAAATAATCATTATCTCCTGGAATTAATGCAACAAATGCTCCAGTGTGTGATGTCATTCAACTAATACCTTGCGGTATGAGGGAAGCGAGGAGCATTCAGACGACAGATGCTCAGTCACCTCTCTGTGGGAGCTCATCTGGTGAAGTGTGGACAAGACAGTGGATACAAAAGTGGATACAGACACTAATCAACTATCAGCTTGGTAGAGGTACAGTTTGCATTAAGAGATGTTAGCAGTCAGGATTTACTTGGCAGGTGTTTGTGTTGATTCTAACAGACAACACAACTGTGGTACATCTTACAAACACAAACAGGGAACAACATTCTATGCTCTATGGCAATGATTTACATTTTTTGGGGCTCTCTGCTTACAGCCCACAACTAAATCTTCCTCAGTGCGGGGAGCACAGATTCAGGTAGCCAGGAGCACAGGCGCAGGGAATTTATATGTCCCACCGAAGAAGTTGAATCCCCAATCCATGGGAAATTGGATCCTCATGTATTGGATCAGACATAGATCTGTTAAACTTCTCCACTAAACCAAACCTTAGCAAACAAAGTTTTGCGAAAAGGTTTCATCCCACCAAAGGAGTGTTTCATCCCACAGCTTTCAATTGGAATCTTTCTTTGTAATTGGAATCCACCTCTGCCTCTCCTCCCAAAGGTACTACCCTCCCCAAAAGGACAAAGCCAAGGCCAGACAGACAGAGCTAGGATGATTTTGATAGCCAGATTACCCATTACCCTGAAGCCATTGGCGGGGCCTCCACTTGGCCTTTGCATGGATTGCCCCCTTTCCCCTCAGGAGGACAGTCATTTGCTCAATGTCAAGCTTCACTCTCTTCACCTAACAGCCTTAACAGCCTGGCATTTGAACCATAGAACCATAGTGGGGTCCTCAACCAACTTCAAAGTTTTTGAATGTTATTTTTGGAAGCTTAGAAGGCCTAGTACAAGGAAAGTATAAAGAGAAAAAGATTTTGATTTTTATTTTTGCAGCAAAGGAGGGATTTGTTGTTGCCTCTATTTTAAGTGTGGCTCTTCAATATCTTACTGAGTTACTGGACAAAGTGTTTTGCAGTTTTGGGGCAGCATTTTGCAGCTCCTGCTTCCTTCCTCCCTGGCCATCCTCCCTACCTCTGCTTTTGGATTCTACTCAAGTGTAAGGACTGCAGCAATGTGAGATGATAGTACAGTTACAGTTGTGTATATGTTCATGTTGTAGATCCACGAAGATCCAGCATTTCCCTCCCTTCCCCTCTGTAGTTAGAAGTAGAGTTGTTAGAGGCGTTGTGGATTGGGTTGTCAATATGTATATTGTTATATATATAGTGCTAGGATGGTTGGTTGTTTGTTTGCTGTCTTTTTGTTTGGTTTTTTTTTTTCTTTTAGACCTTTCTCTTTTAGGGGCAGAGAAAAGACTGATATGAAAGCGTCGGTCATGATTTGTACCCTGTCCGCCCTGATGTCAGTCAAATGCGCCTTTTGACCGCCGACGCTGATATACTTTGATTGATATTCGACGAGACCGAGTGACGGACTACACCTAAGGGACTTTGCAGCAATGTGGATCTTCGAACATCTACATTTATGGTAGGTACAAAACTGTACTTTGTCTCCAGAGGTAGGGCGTCCTTTGGCTCTGCAGTGCTCCGGAATATTCTTCCATAACGGCCACCCAGGATTCAGGTAGCTGGGGACTCTGTCCCAAAGGTTGCTGACAAATGAAGTGCCTACTTCAGATTAAGAAGTTATGTACTCACCATAACGTTCCATCTGAGTAGGTATCTTCATTTGTCTGCAACCATCCCCCCCTCCTTCCCCCTGACCAATATGATTCTGTTTAGGATTTGTCTTAGATAAGTCCCTTCCGGGGTATAGTAACAGTTGTTATATCGGGCAAACTTGATCTGAGGTCAGTCAGGGTTGGCAGGGGATTATGGGTAAAGGGAGGAGCTAGGAGCTCGGATCTATGCTGTGGTAGAAGTTGCCGGCTCGGATCCGAGATCGGATCCGTATCCGTATCCCAAAGGTTGCAGACAAATGAAGATACCTACTCAGATAGAACGTTATGGTGAGTACATAACTTCTTATTTCAATAGTTCAAAGCTCCAGAGCCCAGCTGTTATTTTCTGCCACTTACATAAAGTGGCTTACAATCCTGACATGTCCATGCCAAAGCACAGAGAAATTAGTGTGTGTTTAACTTTTGGGTTATGCACCAGGACCTGCAGCAACACTGACCCCACTACTTTTGAGAAGGATGTTATGTGAATCACTGCCATAAACGCCAGTGATTCAGTACAGACACCACGTATTCAATGGGGAGAGAAGTTTTTAGCCTACTCATTACCTAGAAAATGGCAGCATTTGGAAATGCCCAGAGCATTGATGATTGACAAGGTCTCTCATGCAACCCCAGAACATGATCAGGAAGTGAAAGGAGTGGAGAACAATCAGTGGTAGCACCCTTTTGGAGGGAAATTTATTTTTGAAACAGACTTTTGGCCCTTCTTGTTGAATCCTATCCCTCAACTCTTGGAAGTGTTCTGTTCATGCCATCTTTTGCTTTGGCAGGAGAGAAGGTAGTTGTGCATTCTAGGTGCCTTTCATCTCCTATTCATCGTCTGGAGTACACCCATGGCTTTGAGTGGTCTGTTGAGTCAGCTGGCCATGTGCAATGGAATGAGAAGGGCACAGTGAGTTTGCATGCATCATGTCTGTACTTTACTTTCTACATTTCAGAATGTTGCCAAAGTCGAGGAAATCTGCCCCATGATTGCAAGAGCACACTACCCTTAGGGGAATTTGCCATGATGGCACTACTAGCACCACTGCAGATTTCCTTCCATATCACTGTTGCAGTAACTGTCACCTTAGGGATTTCTTGCCAAGGATAGCCCAACATCTGGTCAGTGTACTAAAGCCTTTGCGTCCTCTTAGTGTCATACATCAGCCGTATGCTCCCTGCTAGGACTACTTTGCCGCCATTCTGAATGCCACAATTAAACATCCTCGGAACACACTTTGTTGAGCTAGTTTCTACCCAACCATTTCCAGATAAGTGACCTGTTGGGGCTTCTTCCTTTACTTTTATACTTGGGGCTTATGTCATCAGGGAAAGGAAAATGTCAGTTATGGAGGCATATTCCCCATAAAGATTGCCACGAGAAGTGTTTGTTCTGCTTAGGTACTTCACACAGCCATAATCAGTGTACCATTTGTCAGGCTTTTGTTCTAAAATCTTTCTCGGCCATCTGTGTTCTTTCAGTTTGCCTTGAGAACTACTGTCTCAAATTTTTGGCCCAGTGTACCATGGTTGAATCCGCCTGACCTGAGGTACGCCATCTCTTAAGAAGAAGACCAAGAATTTCAGTGATGTTTCTCTCAAGGTGAGTGAAGACCCCAAAAGCTGTCTGGTGCCAATGCCGATTTCCTCTCCCACGACCATGTTGAAAGCTGGCATGGAGCTGACCTCTCACGTCTTCTAAGGGTTTGCAGATATCCGCCACAGACATTGAGGGGTGACCACAGCTGCTTTATGAAGGACCTAGAGGAATTCCTCAGGTTCTGGTTAGGGAAGACATGCCAAGTACCCTTATTGAGTCTAGGCATAGCTCAGAGCCCCTTAGGCTAGTCAAAGCTGGCATCCCTCTGAAGAAGAAATGGAAAACTAACACATTCCTTCCATTGCTAAGGATCCTCTGAAGGAATGTCAGGATTTTACCCAGGGCTTATTCAAATGCTCCAGTAGCTTTAAGACCTCCTCAGGAGATGTCAGCTCCTGCTTCCCATTTATCCTCTACTCCTGCCAAAAGGAATAGGGTGTCTGATCCTTCAGATGAGGAAGGGGACTTTGTGGATGAATCATTGGCCTACTCTTTACAGATTACCTCTCCTTTAGACTATGGGTCTTAGGAAGAGGATTCCTTGAGTCCTTATTCTCCTTTTGTGGAATTGTCTTTTGGAGATACAGTAGTTAGCGTGATGAAGCATTTTAAGTGGAATTGCTCACAAGTCTCTGACATTCAAGAGAGGTATTATGACCTTTTGCGGATGGACTCGCCTAAACCTTCTGCTGTTACCCCTGTGTTGGATGCCTTGTTGGATACTTTTGCAGCTGCATCTTCAGTCTCTGACTCCCAATATCTGGACCCTTACAAGCCTGACTGTTTCTATAAGGTGCCTTAGGCCACTGTGTCTCTACAAGTGTCCTTCTTCAGACCCTGCAGAGGTCTGTTTCTGCTGATAAGTCATCCAACCTTTTGCCTTCATCCAAGCTTCTTCCTTGTGATAGGCTGTGGAAAAAAGTGTGTACTTCTGCTACTTTGGCCTTAGGGCCACTAATTATCAGATACATATAACCAGGTATGTTTTAGCCCATTTTGTCTCAATTTGGGGTGGTTTGTCTGACCTTTCTGATTCTGAAGGTAAGATTGTTGCACTATCTTTGCTGAGCTCCACTTCTCAGGTTGCCTGTCACTCCATCAGACTGAGTTGTGATCCAGCTGATGCATCATCTAGTGCTGCTACATCTGGTTTATTTATGAGGAAGAATTCTCTGCTTCACCTCCAGGCTCTACTTGATGACATTAAAGCCAAACTAATGGGTTCTCCTTTAAACAATCAAAATATTTTTGGTACACCTGCTGCTGGCATGTTTTAAGACTCTACAAGATAAAGGTAAAATGATGCAAGGTCAAGAACAAGTCATTGTTTCTCCCATTCCTAAATTTTAGAGAAAATGTTTTTCTAAGTCTGCCTTTATGTGTAGGCAGCCTTGTCAACCTTCTGAGGAGAAGAGGGCATCTAAGTGTATATTCTGATAAGCCCAGTCAGACTTCCGAAACTCAGAGGCCCCCTTTTCAGGATAAACCTGCCTCCATATGATATATTTTCTCCTCTTCCCCTCGGCCAGGTATTCCTCTCTCTCCTTAACTGGAAACCGGTAACTTCAGACTCCTGAGTTCTGTCCATTATCCATCAAGGTTACTTTTTGAAATGGAAATCCCTTCTCCCTGTTCTCTGGGCTTTTTCAGCTTACTCATTTTTCCGGTGTTCTGCGGGATTTACTGGATCAAGACACCATTCACCCTGTTCCAGTTACCCAAAGAAGAGCATTTTTTTCCAGAATGTTTCTGACTCCAAGAAAAGAAGGATATTGGAGACCAGTCCTGGACCTTTCATTTCTAAATAATTTTCTAAAGATCCCTTCCTTTAGGACGGTTACTTTTCAGACTCTGTTTCCTCTATTACTTCCATAGGCCTTTTTGGTCTCACTAGACCTAAAGGACATATATCTTCATATTTCCATTCACCCTGTTTTTCAGGATGTTTTTGCATTTCTGTGTTCCTTCCTCTCATTTTCAGTTCTGTGCTTTGTCATTTGGTCTTTATACAGCCCCAAGGGTGTCACCAGATCTCTAACTCCTGTTATAGCCTTTTGGAGGCTTCAGGGTATCCAGATATTCCCCTATCTGGATGACCTGCTTCTTCAGGATCCCTCTTAGGCCAAGCTGCTTCAGGGTCTGGACTTCACCATGCTCTTGCTGCACAGTCTGTGATTCACCATCAATCTCGAGAAGTAACATCTGACTCCATCTCAAAGTCATATTTTTTTTGGGGGGGGGCAGAATCCAAACCATTCCAATGTTGGCTTCTCTTCCTTCTCCCAAAGTCCCAAAGTTCCAAAGTTCCTTCTCTAACAACCTACTCCAGTCTTTGTTTCCTCTTTCTCACATTCTGGCAAGGGAATTTCTCCAAGTCCTTGGGTTCATGGCATTTACCATTCCCATAGTCCCCTTTGTTAGGCTTCATAAGTGGAAACTCCACTGTGGTTTGGCTCCAGCGTTATCATCCTATGGAATTTCCAATCCCCTTACTTCCTTGTTTCAAACTCGAGTTTTTCTGGTGGATTCAGCAGATTTCTCTCAACCCAGGTCTACCTTTTTAGATCCTTACCCCTACTCAAGAGCTGTTCACAGACACTTCAGGTCTTGGGGGAGGAGCCCCATACAGCAGTATGAGGGTTCAGGGTCAATGGCTTCTTCATCAGAGATCAGACCACGTCAACATAAAAGAAATGAGGATGCTTACAGTTGCTCTTTAGGCCTTCCATTCTCTTTGGTCTCCAAGCCCTTTACAGACAACACCACAGTTATGTGGTACATCAGCAAAGAGCAGGGCACAAGGTCTTATCTTCTTTGCAGAATAAACCTTCAGGCCTGGGATTTGGCTGTCTGCTGTCAGATAACTGTTCCAGTGGTTTACATTCCTTTAGTCAACAGCCTTGTGGCAGACTCTCTTAGCAAGTCCAGGACACAAGCTCACGAATGGATGCTTCACACAGAGATGTTTTTTGGACATAGTACATCGGTGAGGTATTCCTCTAGTGGATCTTTTTGCCTCCCCACTGAACAGGCAGTTTCCTCAGTTCTGTTCCAGAGTCCCAAGCCCTCTGACTTTAAAGGTGGATGTCATGTCTTTTGTCTAGGAAGGGAATGTTTCTGAATGATTACCTTCCTCTTTCTCTCCTTCCCAGGGTCCTACACAAGATCAGAAAGGACTGCCCACAAATCTAGTACCTTTGGCTTCTCATTTTGATGTCAAATAATTCCTTAAAGGCACCCTTCATATCAGGCCCCAAGAAAACCTATTCCTCCCTCTTATGTCCTTAATTTTGTCCTTGAAAAATTGACTCCATCTCCTTTTCAGCCTACTTATTCTTCTTTGTAACACTGTACCTGGAAAACTGTTTTATTGGTTGCCCTTACTTCTGCTGGAAGAGTGTCTGAATTTCAGACTCTAATGGCATCTCCTCTTTTTTTGATTTGTCATAGGGACAGTGTCCCTGCGTACTAATCCTTTTGTGCCCAAGCTGGTCAATGAGTTGTCTCGTAATCAATCTGTTCAACTTCCTTCACTTTTTCCTTCTGTGCAATCTGTTAGTGAGAAGGCTCTTCACACCTTGGATCTGCAGACAGTTCAGGTGTTATTTGGATAAAACAAATGATATTCACAAATCTGAGCAGCTATCTGTTTCTTTTCATTCCAGGACATTGAGTTTGACAGTTTCCAAGCAAATCATCTCCTGGATTTCTAAGGCCATTTTATTTTGTTTGTTTCCATGATAAACAGCTGTCTGCTGCAGTTCAAACTCATTCTACAAGGGCAGTAGCCTCTTCTGGAGCTTTCTTCAAGGATTTAGATACTAGATATTAGTTCCATCATTGAAGCTGCTACTTAGTCCTCTATGTACACTTTTACTAAACAAAAGTTGGATGTCATTTTCAGAGGTAGGGCAGGATTTGCCAGGGCTATCCTTCATGGGCTTCTCTTTGCCTTCCTTCTCCCATCCTTTACAGTAGCTTTGGTACTCTCCCTTAGGTGATGAATACTGCTAGAATGATATGGAATGACAAAATGCAGTTGTGTAAAATCTTAACATATCAGTAAATGTGGTTCTTTTCACTTTTGCAATATTCCGACCCTCCCTCTTGCCATTTATTTTCCCTTCTCCCATTGGGAACACTTTGCTGGCTGTGGGGTCTTTACCATCTTGCCCTATTTTCTGTCCTGTTTCTCTTTCCCTCTGGATGTGCATGTTCCTCCTTCCTTGTGGGGTTGCTCTAGTTCTCTTGGGGCACTTCACTTTTAAGCAGTGTGTGTCATCTTTACGCCTTATACCTGGACGGGGAGCATAAGGTTGACATCCAATGCTGGGAGGATGTAAAGGCTTTGGTGTACTGCTTGGATGTTGGGCTATCCTTGGCATGAGATCCCTTAGGTAATGAATCCTCCACCAGTGAAAAGGAGGACATGTACTATTATGATAAGATTTTACACAGCTGTACTTTCTCTCCACTCACAACCTCACCATTGGATGATGTGCCCCCAAGTGCTTATCACCGCTTGTCTGGCACCTAGTCAGTGTACACTCAGCCCCATGTGTATCTGTATGAACGTGTCCATTCTGTGGCAAGGGTCCCTTTCCCCTTCTTCTGTGTGAGTTCAGAGGCATTAAGACTGTTATCTTGAAGAAAAATAAAAGTAACATAGTGCCACCATAATACAGCTCTTTACCTAATGACCACTGCTTCAGAGAAATTCTTAGGCTCATGAGGTCTAGCATAGGTTGGCCTTTTGATCCTATTGTCACACCCCCAATACAGAGTTACCCAAGTGAGTACCTGGGAAAGGAGGATAAACATCTTGTCATTCTCCCTGTGGAACACTTCATCAAGGATGCTAGATATATATATATATATATATATATATATATATATATATATATATACACACACATACACACAGTTTAGAGGCAGTCAAATTGTGCTGCAGTGGCTGTGTAAAAAACAGATTCCCTCTTTAATTCCATGGTTGATGAATGAGATTCCTGACTAAGCATCCACGAGTGGACTCCAGCCACTCATCTCTTTAGTCCAGCACTAGTTCTAGACAGCTTAATACTTTTCACTCTGATGGCAGGAGTCTAAAATGCTACACAGAGTAGCAAGAGAGCATTTACTAAATTGAGTTTATCACTCTTAGCTTTATAAACTGCCCAGATTTTCATTATCCCTAGTAATTCATGTACTGGAAAAATATGTAGCCATCCAGATGTCTGAGCAGCAGGCAGAGTTGGTTGAAATGTTGTGACATCCAGAGTGGACTGCCTTGTGGCTTACTTTTGTTATCTGTGCCATTGCGAATAAGACAACAGCCTCTGATATGTCCATGCACAAGGTGACATATTTGTGGTTCTCCTTTCAGAAGGAGGACTTCAGGCTGTCCATTCTGGACACCCCATGTGGGGGGGGGGGCTCTTTCCATTTGGCCCTCTGAGGGAACTGATTGATAATGTCTTCAGAAGGGGCCGGCCTGTAGCACAGATGAAAACCATTATGTGCCCCTACTTACCAATTTCCCAAGAAAAAACACTGTTATAGACCAAAGAGGACCCTTCAGTGTCTGATGACCTTGCTCTCAGGCCAATAGACCTGTCATTTACAATCCTAATTGTCATCCAAGGCTGTTTGAGTTTGCCCTGGCTTGGAAGGCAACTACTAAGGATCACTTGATGTTTGGCATGGTGGTGGTTATCCATGTTTTAGAAATCTTAAGTCTTCCTGCAATAAGGGCTTCAGAGAACTAGTAGTCTGCACAGAGTTTTGGAGAGAGGCCCACTCTCTCCTCCTCAGAGACACAGTTGTGTCTGCCACCTTAAGAATGAGGTCTGGATTACAGGTTTTAATTTTATTTCAGAGGAGACCATTTTGTGGTCTGACCTTTCTAGGAAGACATGTGTAGCACTCTCATTTATTAGTAAGGACCAGATCCAGTATGTTTGCACCTTGAGTTGCTTTATTGACAGTTTGGTCTAGGAAGTTTGTGTTTACAAAATCCAGGAATCTCTGTGCTTGTACGTTAGGTGTTGTATATGATTCCCAGTTAATAGTGGGGTAATTAATGTCATCCCTGAAAATAATATTGGGTTGGATGGTGAGTGTTTCCAGTAAGTTTAAATACATGTTATGGGTGTCCTGGATCATAGAGGAGACCTCTGGCTTGCAAGGAAGTGGTGATTTGAATGTGGAGAAGCTCAAGTGCATTGTCCTGTTTGACCAGCCTTGAGGTATATATGTTAAGTTGTCAATCTCGCCTTCGTTCTTGCTGGATGGGTTCGGAGCCGAACCCCGGCTCCGACTCGGCCTAATACTAAAGCTCGAGAGCTATTTTTACCGGCTCGAGGCTATGCTATGTCCCATAATGCTAGGTGTCATATACCCAGATCTCGTTTGCCGCTTCAGCTACGAGGTTGCGTTTTCACCGGCTCCAGGTCGTATTTAAGATTTTTTTATATTTATAGTTAGTTTTTGATAGATATTTTTCCCTTAGATCTTTTCTAGTAGTGTTAGTAGTCTCTCGACTAGTCTTACCTCCCTTTATTAATAGTTTTCCTTACTCTTTTCCACCCTTAAGGTGGTTAGGCCTTTACCCCCCCCCTTTATAGTAGTTTTGTACAGGTTCCATTCAGTGTGTGTGTGTGTGTGTGTGTGTGTGTGTGTGTGGAATTTTGTTTTGTTTTACTATAGTAACTTAATTTTTCTTTGAGAGTGTCTTTTCAAGTGTTGTGTGTGTGTTTGTTGCGTCTGGTATACTTGTCTAGACTTTTTATCCCGTTCCTGTGGTATCATGTCTAAGGATACCAAGATATCGGGATTCAAAAAGTGTGACTCGTGCTGTCAGAATATGTCTCTGACAGACAGTCACACTTCTTGTGTGTATTGTTTGGGCCCTCTGCACCTGCAGGACTCTTGTTCCATCTGTCATGCTTTTAGCCCAAGAGTCCTGCAGGAACGCAGAAATAAGCTCATCCTAAGGGGCTTATTAAAGCCCGAAGGCTCTCCTACCAAGCCTCTGTCAGGAAAACCTTCTAAGCCCGCCAAACCATCGGCTCCATGTCCGGAGCCGGCGCCAAGCGGACCTTCTTCTGCCTTGTCGGTTCCGGCTGGAACCGATACATCAAGGCCTCAGTCGGCTCCGACCTTGGTATCGGAGCCGTCTCCAAGCCAAAAGCGTTCCCGATCTCCTTCATTGGAGTCGGTCAGGTCGGCTCCGAAGTCCCCTTTGCTGTCGGAGCGGAGCCATAGGTCTCACTCCTCTAGATCTTCCAGGTGTTCGGACCACGACCTCGAGAGGGTAGTCAGGCTTTTGAAGTCGCAGGCGCTCGCCCAGTTATTGCATAGCCCGTCTCAACAGACAGCGGCTTCCACAACGCCTGCTCCAGTTCCTCCTCCGACTATTCCTTCGAGCTCGGAGCCGGAGGCCGTCGGGGTTGGTACCGTGGGGGCATCGGAACCGATTCCACCCTTATCGGTTCCTTCGTCGGCTCTGATCCCTTCATTGGCTCTGTCCTTGGAGGGATCCGGGCGCCGGGACTCCCTTGTAGGTTCCGAGGGGGCGAGTGGCATCGGACCTTTGTCCGACCCTGTTCTCCCTCTCGGAGCATCGGCGCAGGTGAGTTCGGCCCCGACATCGGCCTCGGAGCTGTCCCTCTCGGTGCCGGGAGGAGCTCTCATCTCTTCGGAGCTGGGTCCCTCTTCTCTGCCTAATAGGGGCGCCTTTGAGGTCATGAGGAGCATGCTGGCTCCTATACCGGTGCCACATCGGCCCCATCGGCCCCTCCTTCCATGGTGCCTGCTTTGGCCTCTGCCTACCCTCCCGAACCCAAGCATGGAGAACCAATGCTCCAGGTTGCCCCATTGGGCGTATCCTCCTCTTCTGAGGCCTCCCCTGATCCTGCGGGGGAGCCCCCTCGGAAGAGGACATGCAAGAGGAAGCATGTGGACTCCCCGGAGTCAGTGACATCTGACACCGACCTGGATGATTTGGAAGGGTCCCCAAGGTCCCCCTCTGAGGATGTATCATTTTCTGACATCCTAGAGATCCTTAAACAGAGGGGGAACTGGTCTGCCCTCAACCCTTCCGAGGACGAGTCGGTGTACCTGGACGCGTTCGGTTCTCGCCCTTCCACCTCCTGGGTGTCCCCGCCTTTCGACCCACTCATGGAGGTGGTGGCTCGGAAGGCATGGACGGCTCCAGATACTATGGAACCAACTCCCCGGAGGCCCACAAAATTTATTACAGCCCCTTCAGACAAGCAGTTTCTCACTAAGGGCATCCCTGTTGATGCCATGGTGGTGGTGGTGGCCACTAAGAAGGAGTTGGCTGACCCTTCAGTTCCTGTCCATCCTCCTAATAAGGAATCTAGGACTATGGATAGGTACGGCAAGCGGATGTTTTCTTCAGCGACCTGCCATGCGTTCGCTGAATTGTTTGTGCCATTTCACCCGTCTTCAGAGAGACCTTCTCAAAGAACTAGGTGATACCTTACAGGACCCATCAGCTGCGGGGTCTCAGGAAAAGATCAACTCCCAGCTAGGGACCCTGAACTCTGTTGTAAACTCCTCCATGTGGCTCATTTCCTATGCCGCCGATGGAGCGAGTAGGGCTGCAGGCACGGGCATTGCTCTAAGGAGACACACCTGGATGCAGCTTTGCAACTTTGCCGACCCCTTCAAGGCGTCCTTCACTAACACCCCCTTTGATGGTTCTGCCTTGTTTGGACCTCAAGTGAAGGATACATTGACCAGGTGCGAGCAGGAAGGCAAGACTCTCTCTGCCGTAGGAGTCCATTTTTCTACCCCTTCCAGACCATACCCTAAGGGTCAGAAAGGTGGGAAAATGTGGTTCCACAAACCTCAGGGAGTATTGCCTGACGCAAGTGGTGAGCTTCCCTCCAGAGGCAGAGGAGGGAACAATAATAGACGCTGCCCGAGGGGCAGGGGGCGGTCCGCAGAATCAGGGTAGCAGAGAATCTTTCTCTGACAAACCCTTCCAGCACCCCTGAGGAGCTGCCCGACTGTCCACCTTCGGAGGCAGTCGGGGGAAGACTATCACTGTACCCAGAAGCCTGGCATTCCCTCATGCAAGACAAATGGGTACGGCCGATCATATCCGAGAGTTACAGAATTCCCTTTATTCACACCCCACAACAGCCAAAAGGGCCCCTTCCAGACGTTCCACCCGGTCTGAGGGATCTAGCAGCACTAGAAATTTCAAAGCTGCTAAGAAAAAGGGCCATCCAGCCAGTCCCAGCAGACCAACAAGGATCCGGAATCTACTCCAAGTTCTTTTTGGTACCAAAAAAGACAGGGGACTGGAGACCTATTTTGGATCTCAGCAGGCTGAACAAGTCGGTTCAAAGAACGAAGTTCCGGATGGTCACGCTACAGTCCATTCTACCCTTTCTGGGTCAGGACAATTAGATGTGCTCTATAGACCTTCAGGATGCGTACTACCATATCAAGATGAACAGGTGCTCCAGAAGGTTTCTCCGCTTCCAGCTGGGAACCGATCACTACCAATTCAAAGCCTTGCCCTTTGGCCTCACCACAGCCCCCAGGGTGTTTACCAAATGCATGGCAGTGGTTGCGGCTCACCTGAGACGACAAGGTTTCCATATTTAGATGACTGGCTCCTTACTGCCACCACCAGGCACCAACTACTCCAATCCAGAGATTACGCTGTACAAACGTGCAAAACGCTAGGTATCTCTATAAATTTCGAAAAGTCAGCATTGTCACCTTGTCAGTCTATTACCTTCATAGGCGCCGTTTTAAACACAGTGGAGCTCTCAGCAAAAGTACCTACACAAAGAGTTTCAGACATTTGCAACCATGTTCAGATCCTATTACAGGAGAGCAGAGTCCAAGCCAGATTTGTACTAAAAACACGTGGTCTCATGGCAGCAGCAATCACTTTACTCCCCCTAGCGCATTTTCATATGCGGATCCTGCAATGGATGCTATTTTCCCAGTGGTCCTTTCAGCAGCTCCCCATGTCACACACCATTCTAATCACTCAGTCATGCAAAAGACACCTTTCTTGGTGGACGGTCTCCCCTCAGGTACTCCAGGGCAGACCTGTGGTCCTTCCTCCTCCTGTTGCCACTGTGACAACGGATGCCTCCCTGATCGGGTGGGGGGGCATTTTCGGGGCAGGACAGTAGGACAGTCCAGGGCACATGACAACCCTTCGAATGCCACTTGCACATAAATGTCTTGGAAATGAGAGTGGTACTTTTAGCGTTGCAGGCCCTTCAGGACTCTCTGCCCACCAGGACTATTGCAATTCAAACAGACAATATGTCTGTAGTGTGGTACATCAACAAGCAGGGCAGAACCAGATCCTACCCCCTATGTCGAGAAGCACTCAGACTTTGGCAATGGGCGATCTCTTCTCAACGGTTTCTGGTAGCAACGAGCAGAGCCATTCTCATGCCTCACAAGTGGTCTCTCAACCAGATAGTAGCGGAAAGAATTTTCAGAAGGTGGGGTCAGCCTTGCTGCGACCTTTTTGCAACACCTCTAAACAGCGGGTGCCCAGACTTCTTCACCCTCTTCCCTCTCCCAGGTCTACCCCCCAGAGACGCTCTAGTTCACGATTGGCCCCGGGGTCTTCTGTATGCATTCCCCCCCTTTCCCTTGATTACTCGATTAATCCAGAAAGCGACTGCCTTGAGAGCCAGGATGATCCTCATTGCCCCTTACTGGCCTCGACAAATTTGGTTTCCGTTCCTGCAATGCCATCTACTGGAGCAGCCCTGGCATCTGGACCCAGTGCCAGATCTTCTGACCCATCAATCGGGTGGGCTGCATCAGTCCCTTCGATCTCTCAACCTCACAGCTTGGTTGCTCCACTTCCAACCCTAGCCAGGCTTCCCCTTATCTCTCAACCAGTTTGCGATATCATCCTCGCTTCTCACAAGTCTACTACCAGAAAGACTTATGCTAGCAAATGGAAGCATTTCTCTGTCTGGGCAGGGGAAAAACATGTGGACCCCTTTACGGCTCCTGTCCAGACAGTTCTAGAGTTTCTAGCAGAACTCTTTCGATTGGGCTCCTCCTCAGCTACCATCAGAGTTCAACTGGCAGCTATTGCAAATTTCCACTTTGGCTTGTCAGAGACCAGCATCATGTCCCACAAACTTTGCAAAGCCTTTTTAAAAGGAACCCTTTTACTTAGGCCCCCGGTTAAGGACCCTCCCCCACCGTGGGACTTAAATTTGGTACTGTCTTCTTTAATTCTTCCTCCCATTGAGCCGGCGGCTTCTTGTTCGTTGAAGTTGCTCTCATGGAAAACACTCTTCTTAGTAGCCATCACCTCAGCAAGACGGGTCTCGGAACTTCAAGCCCTTTGCATTCGCCCTCCTTATATTGTTTTTCACAAAGACAGAGTGTCACTTAGGACTAATCCATCTTTTTTACCCAAAATAATCTCAGAGAAAAATCTGAATCAGACCATAGATCTTCCAGTCTTCTTCCCAAATTATACCAATAGAGCTGAACAAAAGTTACATTGTTTGGACGTTCACCGTCAATTACGCTTCTACCTGGATAGAACTAAGCAGATGAGAAAATCAAACCAGCTCTTCCTGTCTTATGCGGAAGGGAAGCAATGCCAACCAGTCTCTAAGGTAACCTTGTCCAGGTGGTTGTCCTGTCTTATCATGTTGGTCTATCAGTTGAGGAACAGGGAACTTCCTACTAAGCCTAGTGCACACTCAACCAGAGCTTTAGCTTCTTCAATAGCCTTTCAGGCAAGATTGCCGATGGATTCCATTTGCGCAGCGGCCACTTGGGCCTCTCCTCATACCTTCATTTCTCATTACAAGCTCGATATGGCCTCCAGAAGTCGGGCTGATTTTGGTTCCACTGTACTAAAGAGTTTGTTCCATTGAGCCACCCAGGACTTAGGTGCTAGGGACGCTGTCCCATCCAGCAAGAATGAAGGCGAGATTGACAACTTAACATTGAGAAGTTATGTACTTACTATAACGTTCCATGTTAGTTGTCTTCTTCTCGCCTTCTTTCTTGCATTCCACCCTCCATCCCCCTAGCCTGGGAAGATCTAGAGTACCTTGTGAGAGTTATTGCTACCTCAGTTATATCCCCAGCTAGCTCCCTTGCTCCCTCTTTTTTGCTAGCTCTTCTAGAGGGGTTTATAGATAGATATATATATATATATATATATATATATATATATATATATATATATATATATATATATATATATATCTTTATTTTTGTATCTATGATTAGGTGGATTATTCTCTGTTGTGGTGGGACATATATGTCCATAGTGTTAGCTATCAAACGAGATCTGGGTATATGACGCCTAGCATTATGGGACATAGCATAGCCTCGAGCTGGTAAAAATAGCTCTCGAGCTTTAGTATTAGGCCGAGTCGGAGCCGAGGTTCGGCTCCGAACCCATCCAGCAAGAAAGAAGGCGAGAAGAAGACAACTAACATGGAACGTTATGGTAAGTACATAACTTCTCATTATTTTTGATGTAAATCTAGACACCTCCACATGTAGTGCCAGTTTGTGTAGTAGCTGGTCTAATTGTGTGGAAGGCATTATAGTCTTGCACTACCAGTGTACTCTTTGCAGCTTTAATCCATATCTCAGTGACCACACAAACATCATTATTCTATAGGGTGAGGAGAGCTTGTGGGGAGTGGAGGTTTTTATTTAGACTCCCAGCATTGAGCAGTAACACCTTTAGATTTTCTTGGATTTTCTATGTTGGAAGTACTTTCAGTTTGGCATTGCCTAAAAAAGTCACTGTGGGGGAAGACAATGTTTTAGCTAATATTCAAAAGCCTGGAGGGGAGAGGTGCAGACTATCCTGGCAAAGAAGCATGATCTGTTGGCTGTTTTCTTCCATGCTGACAAGTATTGTACCCCCTTAGAGTGACACCAGAAACTAAGCCAATTGTTAAAGCCAGTCATCTTCTGTTTGGATTGTGATATCATCCTTGGAGAAGGTAAAATGCTCCTCGGTGCTAGGCTCCTCCCAGACTGGGGTACACACACTCCAAGAGCTCCGTGATGTCTCTCTTCATATAGTCTAGGGAGGTATGTCTTAGGTCATTTATACCTAAATGGACTATGAGTTATACTAGTACTTCTGGTCCAGTGTCCTGAGTGCATGTGTAATGTGTTGGATCCTGGGGCCTGATAAGCAATGGACTGTGATTTTCTTCTTACTCAGCCTAGTGAGAAACAGTGTGTCTCACAATGGAATCTCCAGTGATCAGAATGTTGGTTTGTTTGATGCCTTGCCTTGTGGGGTTAGAACAAGAGGCTCCATTATATGTGACTGTATGTGTTGATGTGGGTGTTGTTTTGAAAGAGTGCATTTGGGTCTCCTGAGGGTATTTGTTACGTGTACTTTGTCTAGGAGGTCTTTGAGGTTTAGAAAGGTGACATTTAGTTGCTTCTTCATATGTGGGTGTGTTTGTATGCTTTGAACTGTGTGTGATGAGTGCTGCATGTGTACCACTGACAACCTGATTGACATTAGGAGTACTTTTATATGAGAGCTTTGCATCCAGTGACATTGTGTAAATTTATCTTTCTCATACCATATCAGTTTGTTTAGAATTAAGTGGTTGTCAATAAACATGAGGCAATTTCTGCATTGCCTCAGGATGCCCATATCCACCAATCTGGTAATGGAGATAGTGGGAGAGTTAATATCCATGGCAACAGGCCCTTTTTTATTGATTAGGGAGTTGCAGTGAGAATATAAATTATTGTCAAGAGTATTTGGTTTACAGCTGTGCTTGTCACTGCAAACTAGTTGCCCTGTGTGCAACTTGGAATTGGTGAAATTTCAAGGGTGCTTTTACAGGAAAAATGTCAACTCAAGTTGTCTGCATCTGTACAGGGCACTGCCAAACACCTGAGAGGAAACAAATAAGTAGATCCCTTTGATTTATGGGTGAAGTATTTCAGGAGATTCTGAAGTTAAGTTAGCAGCAAATCAAGCAGTACTTGATGAAAAGAAATAATTAGCTTTGTCAGGAATTATGAAAAGAGGGGGTTCGCCTGAGTGGCTACTGCCAGGCTACTACTAATGCTGGTCTCACCACAGCTTCACACTACTAGGATACAATGCTCCTTTGCTTCTTCTCTCACCAGAAGCAAAACAGTAGTATAAGTCCCAAGAGTAGAAGCAGGCGCTCTACAGGCTGTTTTGTAATCAACATGTCTTGTCCCAGATGATGCAAGTGGCTGTAGGCTTATTGTATTGCATTTCCTGGTAGATGCCTTAAATAGCAACCAGACCAATCAAGAAGATCCAACACAAACACTCACTGCCAAATAAGGAACAGTCAGGAATCAATGCAATCTGTTTCTTCTCTCAGTAGGAGCAAAATATAAGCACAAATTCCAAGCTGGGACCTATGAAGTAGTTATCAGGCTTTCTGGTGATCAGCAGTCTCCAGGAAATTATGACAATGTTCTTCGTGTTTCACTGTTGCAGTCATCACACTTGGGTTATCTGCCTGCTGGTAGCCCTCAGTTGGCCTGAATACCAGAGTCTTGGGATTTCTGTGTCGGATGCTGTCGCTTCTTCCATGATGTCAGGGGTATAAAACATGCAGCTGAAGCAATTACATCAGCTTTTCTTGCCGTGCAGGAGCCCGAAGCTGAAGCAGTTCGCAAGTGCCGGTCGGCTGCTACCTGAAATTTTCGTTTTTCAAATTTCAAACCTGAAGTCTTCTAAAGCTAAGTGCCCTGTTGGAGATCCTTTTTTCTTGCTCTAACCAATGTCAGAAAATGTTAACAGTTGTCTTGCCTGTGGAAAGCAAATACCTCACAGAGATTTTAATTTTTACTGCATCACCTGTTTAGGCTCAGACCACGATGTTCCTCGCTGTTGGTTTTGTGCCTTGTTTAACACCCAAAATATTCATCGTCAGGCTAGCTTTGTCACTAAATTCTTTCGCTCTCATTCTCCGTATTCCGAAATGGCTTAGATAAGCCATCTGACTACCGATCTTCTGAAAAAAAAAACCTAAGAATAAAGACAGAGACAGACCGCATAGGCCCAAAACTGCCGATGCTTCCGTTAAGCTAGTCGCCAGTCCGCTGGTACTCAGTGAGGCTCCTTCGCAGCCCCTGATACCCACTTCTACAGATTCGCAGGCCTCTACTGAGACCCATTTGGAATCCAGTATGCCACAAGATGCTTCTTTGACTATGGAACCTGCGGATGTCTCTACCTTGGATGGGTCCAGAGCCGCTGTGCAGGCACCGGCGTCTGAGGGTGTATTCAGACCTTCCGATGTTCATATTAAACTGACTACTTCGTTTCTGACTAAAACTACCGAGTTTCTCAGGCCCAGAGTTCGCACTACGCCTAGGAAACCGATGGCCAAAGTGCATTCTCAAGCTCCCATGCCACAGAAACAAATGCTTAGAATGGCTGAAGACCTTATTACTTTAATTAGGGGAAGCCAGCCTTCCCCCTCTAAAAGACGAAGAATTGATTTTCCTTCTAATTGTACAGACCATGAGTCCGATGATTCTGATCCCTCCGATTACCAGAACATACCCTTATCTACCTATGAGGATTCCGGTGCAGAGGATTCCCCTCCCTCTGCCTCCCCTCCAGAGGACTTTTCTTTTGGTGATTCCTTGCATACCTTAAGGGATCATTTCTGCTGGGAATGCCAGGACTACCCACAGTCCAAAAAGAGACTCAGAATTTTTAGACTTGCCTCAGCACAGGCCTCTAGCTTTACCCCCTGCCCTGGATATTGTAGATTATGTCTTCATGGAATCGAGTGTTACCCCTGTTACTTTACCACCAGCTCCTAGAAAGCCTGACAGGTACTACAGAGTACCTGACTGTTACAAAATTCTCTTTAAAAAGCCCACTGCGGATCCAGAGACCATTTCCCAGGGACCTAAATGTATTAAGGCTACTACAGCCAAAAACCCAAAACGGACAGGGATTCTAGGGCTTTAGACAGATGGGATAAGAAGGCATATACCTCTGCAACTCTTGCCATCAGGGCTTTAAATTGCCAGTTTCACATGTTGAAGTACCAGCAGTATGTTATGGAACTAATTAAACAAAAATGTTGATTCGTGATTGTACAGAAAATATTTACAAGAGTTAATGCATTCTGCAAACCAAGTTAGTAAACATACTTTGCAGTGTGGTTTGGATGCCTTAGAAGCATCTTGCAGGGCTGCTGTGACTGGGTCTGTACTGAGAAGGCATGCTTGGCTGAAGGAGCAAATCTTGCCAGACCACGTCAAAGCAAAATTTCTAGATGATCCATTAAACCAAGAATATTTGTTTGGCACAAAAGCAGAAGTTGTTCTTAAAAAGATGGAGGAAAAAAGCTAAATCTATGCAAATTGTTAAAGATTTCTTACAGGTACAGCCACCTAGATTCAGTAGGCATTGGCCTTCTAAAAACTGGTATTTCCCAGTCTCTCCCAGACCTTCTCAGTCCAAACCCAGGGGCAACAGACCACAAAGACTACAGTCTCAGGGTATGCAGAGATCTAAACAATGGAGTGCTCCCACCTCAAAAACAAGGAGTGCTAAGCCATCCCCTTATGGAAAGAGTTCACAATGACTTGCCTATCATCGTTCCCAGCCATTCCCAAGTACTTGCACCCCTAGGAGGAAAACTTGCCCTGCATGCAAAACACTGGAAGTACATTACCCAGGACCGATGGGTCCTAAACATTGTATCCCAGGGATACAGATTCTTCTTCCACTCACTGCCAACCCCAAGCGGATTGCCAGACTTTCCTCCAAACCAGTGGGCAGAGGCTCAAAAGCAAGTACTTTCTCTTCTCAGTATCAGAGCTATTCAACCTGTTCCAATAGAGCAAAGGGGACAGGGTTTCTACTCCAGACTGTTCCTGGTGCTCAGAAAAGAGAACTCTTGGCACCCTATCCTGGATCTATTCATTCTAAACACCTTCCTGGTGGTACCAAAATTCAAAATGCTTACACTCCAGCAGCTGCTTCCAATGCTAGCCAAGGACTCCTGGCAGGTCACCCTAGACTTAAAAGAAGCTTATCTGCACATCCCCATAAGGGAATCTTGCAGGAAATATCTACGTTTCAGGGCAAGCTCTATGCACTATCAGTTCTTTGCACTTCCCTTTGGCTTATCTACTGCGCACAGGGTATTCACAAAGTGCCTGGCTCCAGCCATTGCATACTGCAGGCAGAGAAATATTCAAATTTACCCATACTTGGATGATTGCCTGATTCAGGCAGACAGTCAGGAATTGCTGCTTCAGCACCTGACATTTGTAAAGAGACTCCTAACTTCTCTGGGGTATACCTTCAACGAAAACAAATCACATCTGGTACTCAGCCAAAAGATTGTATTCCTGGGAGCAAGCTTGAACACCATTTCCCAGATGGCATTCCTCACTCTAGAAAAGCAGGTTTATTTGACAAATTACTTCAAACTACTGGCCACCAAAACCCAGCTATCTGCAAGAAAAATACTGCAAGCCCTAGGGTTCTTGGACTCATGCATTCTACTAATTCCATATGCAAGACTGCATATGAGGAAACTTCAGTAGTACTTAAAAAGTCTCTGGTGTCAACATTCTCAGGACCTGGAAACACTGATTCCTATCATTCCTTGTCTAAGGACGGAGTTCCTTTGGTGGGCAGATGCATGCAACCACAACAAGGGACTCCCTTTCACTCAACCCCTCGCCACCCAAACCCTGACAACAGACGCATCAGACTATGCATGGGGGGCTCACATGGCAGGCCAGTGGAGCCCAGGACAAATTCACCTGCAAATCAATCAAAAAGAAATGTTAGCTGTACAGACTTCATTGACAGCTTTCAAATACCTTATCCTTCCAGGACAACTCTTGATAAAGACAGACAACACCACAGTTATGTGGTACATAAGCAAGTAGGGGGGAACTCATTCCTATCCACTCTACAGGTTAGCCATGGCCCTGTGGAACACAGCCTTGAGGAATCAAGTGCACCTGCAAGCTCAATTCCTGCCAGACAAACATAATTCACTGGCAGATGACTTAAGCAGAAGTCTACTGGACCCACACGAGTGGAAACTGGAACCCAACTCATTCAAACTTCTAATCCACAGGTTGGGGACACCAGAGGTGAACCTCTTTGCTTCCCTCCAAAACCATCAATTGAGCAAATTTTGCACCAGAAATCCCCTCAGCCAAGCATGGAAAGTAGATGCCCTATCCTTTACATGGGAAAACCTCTCAATCTGTGCCTTTCCCCCTCTGCCCCTCCTTTCAAAAGTACCACTCAAGATCAAACAGGACAGGCCAAGAACAATCCTTATTGCACCAGACTGGCCATCCCAGCACTGGTACCCACTCCTACGCAGTCTGACAGCAGTGCCACCCTGGCACCTACATCAGACCCCTCTCTGCTGTCCCAGCAGGAGGGACACATTTTGCATCCTCAGCTGCAAACCCTGAACCTTGCAACTTGACTTATTCCCTGAATACACCACCAGCAACCCTCAGCAAATAGGTGCTGGATGCCATCCTTGAGGTCCAGGAGGTCTAGTACTAGGAAATCCTGTTCAGAAAAGGTCCTAGAAAACAGATTTGCAAACTGAAACACCTAGACTCCTTTCCAGAGTCGGACAGGTATCTGGATGACTATAAAGATTCCCCAAGGTCTTCTGTAGAAGACATCACTTTTGGAGACATCCAGAATTAATGAAGCAGTGAGGAGGGCTGGTCCACCAAAACTTCTTCACCAGATGACTCTGTTAGTCAAGCCCTTTGTTACTGGCTCTTCTGCATCCTGGGTAGTACCTTCTACTGATGCTCTTACAGACCTAATAGCACAGCAGGTCTGGAAAAACACTGAAGGTAGTGAACCTATCCCCAAAATCAGATAAGATTTTGGTAGCCCTGAAGGACAAAAGCAGTGCAGCAAATGTCCACCACTAGATGCCATGGTAGTAGCAGCAATCACTAAAAAGGAATTGTCCGAAGAGATTTCTTCTGTAGATCCCCCTAACAGGGAGTCAAGGGCATTGGACAAATTTGGAAAATGGAAGCATGCTTTTGTAACCTTCATACTCAGTGCGCTGAGCTGTCTTGCTCATATGAAACATTTTCAGAGGGACCCGACCAAAGAACTTACCAAGTCCCTTATGAGTAACTTATCAGTGGAAGTTCAAAGAACAGTGGTACTCCCAACTGTCTATTCTGCAGTCTGTGTCTAATGTGTCTTTGCAATTGCTTTCCAACATAGCTGATGGTGCAGCCAGGGCAGCAGGCACTGGTATAACCATGCATCTGCTTACTTGGATGGGCGTATGCATTTTTGCAGAAGGCTTTAAGATGTCCATCATCAGTGCCCCATTTGATGCTTCTACACTTTTCAGACCTAAAGTTATAGACTAAGAGTGAACAAGATGGCAAACCCTGTCTGCTGTTGAGTTTTGCTTCTCCACCTCTTAAAGGACCATTTCTAGAGGCCAAAGGGATTGTAAAAAGAAGTGGTTCAGAAAGTCCCAAGGTTATCACCAGGACACTTCTAGAGACAGCCCTACCCCCACCCAAGCAGAGCAGGAGACAACTCAAATGGACATTACCCTAGGGGCTGTGACAGACCACATCCAGGGATTTTGAAGTCCCTTTACTGAGAAATCTTACCAGTGCTCCTGAAGAGTGCAGGAGTTGGGGGAAATTTGTGGATTTGTGGGTGTTAAATATAATCACCAGAGGGTATTCCATTCCCTTTTCTTTTCCTCCAAAGAAGAAACAAAAGATTCCCATCATTCCAGCAAGTCATTTGGAGCCTGCATCAACAGATCCTTCCCCGTTCCAACCTATCGTTTTTGGAGCCTGTTGCAGCTGAAGGATACCACCTTATTCTTCGACTCAGACTGTCTCCTTGACCTGTTCATCACCGATCCCTACTGAGCAGGATGAGTCTGTGAGCCAAAGCATTGGTGCCAGAGCTGGGGGGGGATGACTTTGACTCCAAGATTTTCAGAGCAGTCGCTTCCTGTTGGAGCCTCACTGCTGAACAGCTCAGGTCCAACTCCCTCCTCGGAGCAGAGATCTGGGAGGGGTGGAGAATCGGCTGAGCTGAAAGTTTCAGCTCTGGTGTAGTTGATTTTTACTTCTTCTGGTCTCAGTCTTTGAGGTAGTGGAGAGGGCTTTTTCCCAGATGAGGACTTCTTCCACTCTCGCATCCTTGGATCATATCCCTGTTCCTTTATCGGATTTGAGCGCTAAGCCTCATCACCCTACTCCACAGGGAGAGCCAGCCCATAAGAGCTTCAGGCAGGTCTGCTCAGGAACTTTCCATTTCTTCTGATACCTTCCCAGAGCATTCTACTGAAGACATTCCTTGGAAAAGACTGTGTAAGAGGAGACACTTAGATTCCCCTCAGGAATCTTTGATCAAAGACACAGTTTTGATGAGGGCAAGAGTCCCAAGATCACCACCAGAGGATGTCTCCTTCAGAGACATTTTAGAGATTCTGTGCTAAAAAGGTGGTTGGGCTTTCCAAAGCCTTTCCCAGAGGAAATTGGTATTCCTAGAAGCCTTCAGGTCTGACCCCTTTTAGTCTTTGTTTACCACCCCCCCCCCCCGACAGAAGACCTTATAGAGTGTCTCCTGCCAGGCTTGGTAGGAACTGGACACTGTATTACCTGTCCCCTTTGACCAAACAAAATCCTTGGAGCCCCTAAAGACAGGCAGTTTTGGAGTAATGGAATCCCTGTGAATGCTATGGTTATTATGGCAGCCACCAAAAAGGAACTAGCTGAACAGAGTTCCAATATCCATCTTATTAACAGAGAGTCTAGGACATTGTACAGATATGGAAAGTGGGTTTACATTTTAGGAGCCTTTGCCTTGTGGTTGCTTAACTACCTGGCACCCTTTACTAGGTTACAGAGGGACTTGATAAAGGAACTCTCTAAGTTTATCTCAAGATCCATGTCGGCAGAGGAAGAGAAAACTTATTCCTTCCAAATGGCTATCCTGCAGTCTGTATTGAATGTGCCCATGAGGTTAATTTCTCATATAGCTAAAAGTTACTCATGGGCTGCTGGTTCAGGCATAGCCATTAGGAGATATGCCTGGATAAGATTGTGTGATTTTTGTGGAGCCCTTTAAATCCTCATTGATCAGTGCTCCCTTTGATGGATCTTCACTTTTTTGGCCCACAGTTAGACACATTTTCCAGCAGTGAGCAAAATGGAAAGACGTTTGCTGTTAGAATATGTTTTTCTACCGCACAAAGACCTTTTTGTAGGCATCAAAATGCGGTGGTAAGAAAATGTGATTCCAAAAATCTCAAAGATCTTTTCAAGATTCACATGGGGATTTTTCTGCCAGAGGCAGAGGGGGAAGTAACAATGGAAGACTCTGTCCTTGTGGCAGAGGAGGTCTAAAGAACCAAGGGTCCTGAGACTCTTTCTCGGACAGGCCCTTTCAGTGCTCCTGAAAGTTTGCCCAACTTTTCTTCAGTGAAAGCACTTGGCGCTCACTTATCCTTGCCCCTAAATGCCTGGGAAGTCACTGCAAAAGATTCTTGGGTGCAAAGGATTATATCCAGAGGGTTTTTCACAAAGTCCTTCTCAAAAGAGAAGTCTCCCTGATGTTCCACCCAACCAGAGGAAGTTGGCACCTCTAGAAATTCAAAAGCTGCTAGAAGTCATCCAAGATGTCTCACTAGACCAATCAGGATTCAGAATTTACTTAATGTTCTTTTTAGTGCCAAAGAAAACAGGGACCTGAGACATTTTCTAGATCTCTGTCATGTAAGTGGGTCTGTATTATTTCTTCGACAGCTTAGGTTGTTGAATCCTCAATGATCGACACCTAAGAGTCGAAGTTTCAAAATCGCAAACGGCCATATAAGCGAGTTCTTTCCATTCGGAAATTAACTTTTCAACCTAAATATAGTGGGGGGCTGTGACTCCCACACCCCCCCTAACTAAATATACCAACTCCGAGATCGCTCTACATTGGGGAAAGGGCAAATTCTCGATAACGGCCAAACAAATTCTTTCCCGAGGAAAGGTCTTTTGCGATTTTGAAACTTCAACGTTTGTTCGATCATTGTGCGTTCGACAACATAAGCAGTCGAAGAAATAATATAAACCCATCTAAATCTATTTGTGAAGAACTCCAGGTTCTGGATGGTCACGGTTCAGTCCATTCTGCCTCTTCTACAGAAGGATGACTGTATGTGCTCTATAGATCTTTTGGAGACTTCTTGTAAGATCTACTCCACCTTTAACCCAAGAGCCTTGGTAGGTAGATGTAATCTTATTCTAAGGGGAGTTCTTCCTTCTACATCATATTCTGGGGGTCAAACCTCCACCAAAACTAGTAAGTCTGCTCCTCTGAAGCACAGGAAATTCTCCCCTCCAAAATCCCCCATGTCTTCATTGAAGCTTCCTTTAAAAATTAGAAAAACTTGGGATCCAATACTATTGGATCTGAAGACTCAACAGCCAGATCTGAACCCATTGGATCCTAGGACGTCAGCTCCTACTGTTGTTGTTACACATCCTACAGACCCTCCCTTGGATCCTAGGTCCTTGAATCTGAAGCCGGGCAAGTCATATAGGAGTGCTACTCCAGATTTTACCATTAAGCCAGTTTTGCCCACCTTCCATTCTCAGTTGCTTCAGACTCCAAAAAAGCATTCAAGGCTTCCATTCCCTACTTCCTCTAGGTACTCCAGAAGCTTATGAGAAGCAGATGTGGATGGGATGATAAAAAATTTCTCAGAGCTCAGATGCAGATGGGGGTCTTACCAGCTCTGTCCCCTGTTAGATCCGTGAGTATGCCTACCATGTCAACATCTGTCTTATTTCCTTCTCCGATCCATCCTATGGCTTTGGAGTCCCAGGATCCGAAATCCCTGAGAGGTCCGATGTCAGATCCAAGGACAGCTTCTTCCTCCACTCCAACTATATCCTTGGTTATTCTGCCCCTATACCCTCAGATCAGAACTTAGAGACAAAAGAGTCAGCGTCGTATCCAAGGAAATAAGTTCAGCTACAGTTTTGTTGGATCCATCCCTTCCTTTCAGAGCCTCAGCCATGGACAGTTTGGATCCGGTTCCACCCTGGAGACACGGGTCCGACGGTCGTCTAGACCTACCTTTGTTGGGAGTTTTAGCTCTGAGAATGTGAGTTGAGGTTTCTGGGTCCATCTGCTTTTGAGGTGGTAGAAAAGCTTTTTCTCTCCAAAGAGAACCATCTACTCATGTTTTGGATCCTACCCTTTTCTCTCATCTGTTCTGAGCTCTGAGTCGATCATGCCTATTCCACAGGGAAAGTCAGTTCCAGTAAGTCTCCAACCATTTCCAGTGGAGGAACTTCCCTCTCTTCTGACACCTCACCTGAACACCCTGCAGAGGAGGTGTAGCAGAAGAGAACGTGCAAAGGCAGACGCACAGACTCTCCCTCATGTAGTCTGTCACAGAGGATACCGATTTTGATGGAGAGGGGTCACTACCAGATGACGTATCATTTGGAGATATTTTAGAGATCCTAAAACAAAAAGGTGGCTGGTCTTCCCAAAACCCCTCACTGGAAGAATTGATATTTTTGGAGGCTTTTGGTTCTGGCCTATCTACATCTTTAGTCCCCCCTTCCCCCAGCCGATGAACTTATTGATTTGGTTTCCTAACAGGCTTGGAAGGACCCAGATACTGTTGAACCCATTCTCAGATAGACCCCACTGGAGCAGAACAGTCACAGTCGATGCTATGGTGGTGGTGGTAGCCACCAAGAAAGAGCTAGCAGAACAGAGCTTTTCTGTCGATCTGCCGAACAGGCAGTCTGGAGCATTGGACATATGTGGAAAGTGAGTTTTTGCCTAGGCAGCCTTCGCCCTGAAGGAACTAAACTACCTGGTACAGGTAGCTTTCAAATACTGTCTGAGTTATGCCTGCTGAGAACTTCAAAAGGACATCCTCACAACTAGCCACCCTCTTATCCATATCAAATGCTTCGATGAGGTTGCTCTCTCACACAGCTGAAGGTGCCTCACAAGCAGCCGGTTCAGGAATTACCATAAGGAGACATACCTGGATGTGGCTGTGCGACTTTGAGGAGCCCTTTAATATGTCTTTTATTAACGGTCCATTCAATGGCACTTCTTTATTTGCGCCGTCAGTACAAGATACCCTTACCCGCAGAAGACAAGATGGAGACTCTGTCTGCCATGGGAGTCACGTTTTCTGTGCCTCAACAAACCTTTCCTAGGAATCAGAGAGGCGGTAAGAAAATGTGGTTCTGGAAATCTCAGGAACCTTTCAAAGATTCACATGGTGATAATTCTTACAGATGCAGAGGATGAAAGTTCAGTGGCAGATGTTGCCCTAGAGGCAGAGGAGGTTCACAGAATCAGGGCTTCAGAGATTCGTTTTCAGACCGGCCCTTTCACTGCCCAACTCTGGAGGCAGTTGAAGGTTGATTGTCTTTGTATCCAGACACCTGGGCAAGTGTAACACAAGATATATGGGTGCTAAGAATAATATCCAAGGGTTATTACATACCATTTTCCTTTCTTCCATCTTGCAAAAGGAAGATATTTCCTGACATTTCACCCAGTCAAAGGAAGGCAGCAGCACAAGAAATCCAAAAGCTGCTAGACAAAAGAGTCATCCAGAAGGTCCTGCCAGACCAAATATGATCTGGAACTTTAGTGCCAAAGGAAACAGAGGTCCTCAGACACATTTTGGATCTAAGTAGTTTGAATCAGTACGTAAAGAAAGCAAAATTGCGAATGGTCACCGTTGAGACCATCTTACCTCTTCTTCACAAGGACGATTGGATGTGCTCTATAGATCTTCATGGTGCGTAATAGGCGATCCAGAAGACATTCACGCTTTCTGCTGGGAGCCAGTCAATACAAATTCAGAGCCCCGCCCTTTGGACTCACCACAGCCCCCATGGTGTTTACCAAATGCATGGCAGTAGTGGCAGCTCATTTGAGACTAAGAGGATTCCAGGTGTTTCCATATCTAGATGACTGGCTCCTCACCACTCCATCCAAGCATCTACTTCTACGTGCCAGGGAGTATTTGCTTCAGATTTGTAGTTCATTAGGTTTGACTTGGCATGATTTGCTGGTATTACAAAACACTAGTCCAGAGCCTGAAGCTCATAAGTTCAGCTCTAGATACGACAAAGCAAGTGGCATTTCTCCCTCCTCATCGTATTGCAACTGTCAGAAACCAGCTTCATCTTCTCCTTGCCCATCCATCTTCTCCAGCAAGGTTAGTAATTCAAGCAGTAGGTTCCATGGCAGCAGCCATAGCAATACTTTTCTTTAGCATGTTTCTTTATGCAGGTTCTTCAGTGGACTGTAGCTGTACAGTGGTCCATTCTGTATCAACCCCACAGCCTTTCCAGTCAAGCTTATCCCAGTTTGCAAACAACACAGCCACTGGTGGATAGAACTGGATGATCGTCATTTAGGCAGACCCTTTATTCTACCAACTTCGATGGCCACAGTGACCATGGATGCTTCTCAACTGAGGTTAGGGGGCATTTCTTGGGAAGAATAGTCCAAGGCATGTGTTCCCTCCAAGAGACCAAGTTGTATATCAATGTCCTAGAGAAGAGAGCAGTCCTATCCTATTAGAGTTGCAGGCATTTTAAGATGCTCTCCCCTTGAGGACTATTGCACTTCAGACCGACAACATGTCTGTAATGAGGTACATCAACAAACAAAGTGGAACTCATTCTTAACCCTTTTGCAGAGAAGCTATGAGAGTATATGAATGGGTGATCTCATTTGAGCTTGTTTCTCGCCTTTCCTGTAACTAGTCTAGTCCAGATACAGATTTGCTGTATCCAGGACTGTTTGTAAGCTTCTGAGCCCTCAAGCCTTTCTGTGTCGGAGGCAAGCCTTCTAGCTTATCAGTGAGAGTGGTGAGCACTAGGTAGCCTACCTACCACAAGAGGAGTGGTTTCTGGCCCAGAAATTGGTAGTTTATTAACCATTTGGGCAGTTTTTTTCATCTCTTTCAACTTTCAGGTTTAAAAGCCCACGTTTGCAGATACAGATTTGCTGTATCCAGGACTGTTTGTAAGCTTCTGAGCGCTGCCTAAATGTCTGCTCTTCAGTTTTCCCTTAAATCTGCCAGTTTTGTCCTCTCCTGCACTTCTACTAGCTTATTAATCTAGCACTTTACCAGACATCTTATAGCAGTTATTGTAGCACACAAAAGTGCTACCAGCACTAAACATTCTACAAGGAAAGAGCTCCAGTACTTATTATTAATGCCTACCCCTCCATGCATGTCTAAAGGTCAGTTCCCTGTGCTTTCTCCTATTCACCTAGTGAACTTGGGCATCCTGAGACAATATAGCAACTGCCTCACGTACACTGACAACCTTCTCCTCTTACCTCCCAACACTCAGACTTGCAAGAAATGAACCTGTATATCCAAATTGGAAGCCATGCATTCTCCAGCCAAGACCGGAATAGCTGGCCAAGAGGAGAAGGTCAACACTGGCACCACACCACACCACATGGAACACATAGCTTTCCAGAACACACACCAGCGCTGCCTTCACATAAAAACACAAACCACACACCCACCTTCGCGGAGGCGGTCAATAAAAATATACAGCAGAGACCTCCAAGGCAGAAACACACTTGACCACCACAACACAACACTAATCACGAGACACGTAACTCTCCTAAACAGTGTGCTACTCAACCAAACCCCCTAAGGCAAAACAGCATGCCCAACACACTAGTCATAGGTGACGCGATAGTGAGGCACACTGATGTCCCACAAACTAGGTTGAACAAGGAGAAAGTAACAGTCAGCTGCCTGTCAGGTGCCAGGATCTGCCACATAACACACACACACAGGTTCCTCAACAACAGGTACAAATATGACTTTGTACATGTGGGTGTGAGTGACCTGAGACATACCTCCCTGGACTACATGAAAAGAGACATGGAGGAACTCTCGGATTATGTAGCCCAGGCGGGTATGACCCTAGCCCTGAGCAGCCTCCTACCATCACATAGAATGATACCACAGTACAAGCAGAAAATGATTGATTTGAACAGTTGGCTAAGTTTCTGGTGTTATTCTAAGGGGATCCAGTATCTCTCAGCCTGGGATGACATGATTGAGAGATCTCAATATTTTGCCAGAGATAGCCTGCATCTGTCACCCCTGGGCTTCCGGATACTGACCAAGGCTCTTGCCACCCCTATAGTGCCTTTTTAGGTGGTGTTCCAAAGACCAAATTACCACCGTAACAGCTGCAAACAAATGCAATCTGGGAGTCATGCTGCTCAACACTAGAAGTCTAAATCTCAAAATGCACTTACTCGAAGCACTCCTTAAAATGGAGAACGTTGACATTTGTGCTGTAACAGAGACCTGGTTCAAGGCAGCAGAAAGCACCCGTGCACTACCAGGCTGTAACTCATTCCACACCTTTCGGCCCTAGAACTTGGACTGAAGCTCCAAAGGTGGTGGTGTTTACATATTCATAAAGGATGCGCACACCTCCAGACTGGTAGTATAACATAATGCATCAGAGATACTTCAGGTGCAGCTAACATTCGATAAGACAGCGATTCAGGTCATTGTCTGCTGTAGGTCCCCAACCATGTCCCAAGACTTTCTCTCCACGTTCTTAAACACCCTGAAGAATATTAGGGCCCAACCTAACACTCTTATACTGTGCAACTTCAACTACCCCTCCATTAACTGGGAAAACTACTCATGTACCAAGACAATTGCCCAACGTTACCTGGAATTCGTCAGTTCCAATGCCCTGGACCAGCTCGTTCTTATCCCCACTGGAGGTAGGAAGAACCTTGACCCAGTCATTACTAACTTGGACGACTGTTGCTCTACACCAGTAGTCATCTCCTCCCTGGTTAGATCCGACCACAAACTAATCACCTTGGAAATAGACCCCCCCACCCCTGCAAAGGTAACCACAATGAAAAACTTCTTCAAAGATAACTTTGGCTCTTAAAATCAGAGGTGGCTAACTTCATGGCACCCATGCAAATGGAGAATAATTGCATGACTGTCGAATCATACACCAGTGCACTGTACGAACACGTACATTAATGCATGGATCTCGACATACCCAATAGAACCAAGGTGCTCTCCTCCAAAAAAAGGAAGCCAATCTGGTGGTCCTCTGCCATAAACAAACTCTACAACAGAAGGAGGAAACTGATGAAGAATAAGGTGAAGTCCCAAGATTGGAAAATCTCCCTTATCAGCCTCCATAAAAAGTTGAGATCCCTCATCAAATCTTCTAAAGCTAGCTATGAAAACAGAATTGCAGCAGATAGTAAAGACACTTACAATGCCTTCTATAGTTATGTAAAGAATCTCCACGGCAGTACCCAGATTTGCTCTGAGCTACTGCACAGTGGTACCTCCTATACCGAGCCAGTAGATATTGCCACTATACTGGCTGACAGGTTCAGTGCCAACTTTACCCCTCTCTCCCCCACCAAAGGACCAATCACAATACTAGTAGATTGCCAGGCACCCAGTATTACTGCTGCACAGGTTAAAACAGCACTGTCCAAGTCCAAGAATACAGCTTCTATGGGACTTGACAATATCCCTGGCTGTGTTCTACATGAAGTACAGAGTGAACTGGCACCTCACCTGTGTGCCCTGTTCAGTCACAGCCTCACTTTAGGCTTTGTCCCTACCAAATGGTGCACTGCTACAGTCATCCCTCTCCATAAAGGAGGAGCGACTACAGACCCTGAAAACTGATTCTGACATGCAAAGCTATGGAACGCATCATCATGGACCGAATAAACAAGGATATAGGGAATTTCCAAACTCTGGATCCCACACAGTTTGGTTTTGTGAAGGGGTAGATGATGCCTGCTCCACCTGGTCGACTTTTTTATGTCAGTCATCAGAGCTGTGGATGAAGGCAAGGTGGTTCATACAGCCGTCCTTGATCTGGCCAAGGCTTTTGATACCATTCTCCACTCAGGAATCATAGAAAAACCCACTAAGCTAGGTATCAATCCCTATATCACTAGGTGGGTTGCAAACTAGCTCACAGATAGAACCCACAGTGTGAAAGTAGCTGACTCCAAGTCAAACTGCTGACCTGTCACGAGTGGAGCCCCACAAGATTCAGTCCTGGATCCCCTCTTGTTGGGTATATACTTCTCTGAAGTCCAGACCAACACGAAGGGACTCTGACTGACAAAGTTCGCAGATTATTGCAAGTTGGGAACTATTATTAACTCCCCAAGTGAAGTTGACATCCTGCAGAAAGGCTTCACTGAGACCAACGACTTGTGTCAGAACCATGGCCTTAAGCCCAGTGCCAAAAAATGTGTCATCATCCCCTTTGGGAAAAACCTGGTTCCCATGAATTACCACATTGATGGTAGTCCACTGAACACAGAAGGAGTTATAAGAGATCTGGGAACACAGGTTTACAGCAACCTCTCTTTTGACCACCACATTGCCACTGTGGTCAGAAAGTCCTTCTGTGTGGCACATCTCATTACTAAGGGTTTTCCATCCAGGAAGAAAGAGGTCATTGTCTCCCTCTACTCTTCCCTCATTAGGCCAAGCATCGAGTACAATGCCTGATTTGGCATGTACCTCACTAGACACCTGCAGCAACTGGAGAGGCTGCAAAAGTACCCCACAAAGAGGATCCTAGGCCTTAAACACTTGTTCTATATGGACAGACTCAAAAAAACTCCAGCTAGTCTCTGTCTCATATCGCCTACTTAGAGGCGATCTCTGCTTGACTTACAAAGCCATGTCTGACCCAGCTCTGTTAGAAATGCTACATCTAAAGAAATCCCAATCCCTCTGCACCACACGCTCCAGAGACCTTAACCTCATTACCACAATCAACAGAACAAGCTGGAGGGACAGGTTCATAACCCAGAGACTGCCCATGCCATGGAATAGACTTCCCATACATGTCAAACAGAGCACCTCACTGGCCCTCTTCAAGAGAAATCCTGATGAGTGGATGGGAAATAGAAAATTCACCCCCGGGGATCACTCCAGTGGCTCTACTTGATGGAGACACTGAGAACTAAGGCAGGGTGGCATAATACTAGGGTAATACTATGGGCTAGGCTTGTAAAGGCTAAAGGGCCATTAGCCTAGTACACACCTATGAACCACTTTCTAATTGTAATACATATTCCAAGGAAAAACAACATGCTAGCGGACAAACAAAGCAGATCCATTCTGATGCCTTATGAGTGGTCTCTCAATCAGTCTGTGGTGGAAATTATCTTTTGGCATTGGGGCCGACCTTACTGTGAACTGTTGCCACTCCCCTCGACAACAATTGCAGCAGGTACTTCACTTTTATCTTCCCTCATGGGGAGTCACCAAGAGATGCTCTGATGCGTGTTTGGCCCTCAGGTCTCCTTTATGATTACTGCCCTCTTCCCTTGATCCTTAAATTTCTACAGAAAGCAAGTTGGCTGAAGGGCTCAGTAATCCCCATTGCCCCTGTCTGGCCTCAGTAGGTATGTTTCCCCTTCCTGCAGTCTCATCTTCATTATCCTCCATGAATACTGATGCCAACTCTGGATCTCCTTTCTCGTCCATCAGTTGTCCAACATCCCAACATTCATGCCCTCAAACTAACCCAATGTTTTTTCACTTTCAGTAATATTTAGACAGCCTGGGCTCTCTTCCCGTGTACGTGACATTATTTTGGCTTCTCAAAAAGAATCTACCTGAAAAGTATACAAAAGCAAGTGGAAAAAATTCTCTCTTTTTGGCTTTAAATAAGGAAATTGACCCTTTCTATGCCCCAGATTTTGCAGTTCTCCAGTTTTTGACAACTCTTTGAAATAGGAGCTTGTTTCTCTGCAATTAAACTTCAACTGGCAGCAATTTCCAGTTTTCACATGAGAACAGACATTTTTCCCTGGCTTTGTCTAAATTATGCAAAGCTTTCCTGAAAGGCATTTTTCTTCTAAGGCTTCTGATAAAAGATCCCTTACCACCTTGGGGTCTGACAGTTGTGCTGCAATGTCTAACACAAAAACTCTTTGAGCCTTTAGATATATCTGATTTGAAATTCCTGTCATGGCAAACAGTTTTCTTAGTAGCCTTTACTTCTCCAAAGGGATATCTGAACTCTAGACACTTTCTTTGAGAACTCCTTACATAATTTTTTGTAAGGATAGGGTTGCCTTGTGGACTAATCCTTCCTTTTTATGTAAAGTTGCTTCTGAAAATAACATTAACCGATCAATTAACTTACCAGTTTTCTTTCCACATTTTTCAAATAAAGGAGAGTATATGCTGCAGCTCCTTGATGTGCACAGACAAACTACATTTTTATCTTCACTGGACAAAACAAATTAGAAAATTAGATCAACTTTTTGTTTCTTTTTCGACAAAATGGCTGGATTGTCCAGTCCCGAGTGTTACTTTGGCCAAATGGATAATAGAAGGCATGACGTTATCTAAACTTCCCAAGGCTCATTCAACCTGATCCATGGCTACATCATCTGCATTTTGGTCAAGAAACATCTGCCGATGATATTTGAGCTACAGCTACATGGTCCAATGCTCATACTTTTGTTACTCGTTACAAATTGGATATTATTTCTAGAAACAGAGTCGCCTTTGGTTTGATGGTACTCCAAAATATCCTTCCGTGAGGGCCACCCATGATCAACGTAGCTGGGGACTCTGCCCCATATGTTGAGGAGAATGAAAAGAACAACATCAGATTTAAATGTTATGTTCTTACCATAACTAGGCACCTATGTTGTCCATTTTCATTCTTCCTCAACTTCCCTCCCATCCATCCCCCATCCTTTTTTTCTGGAGTGACCTATTGGACTATATTGGGAACCTACAGTTCCAGGCTTGAGCCCTGCTTTTTCTATCAACCTATACCTGTCTCTGTTTATTTATAATTATATATGTCAGAAAACTCTGTCTGAGGCATTGGGGATGGAATAGGGCAATATGGGTAGAGGGAGGCGCTCAAGAGCTGGATCCGAAGTCTGGAATATGTGGCCGAGTCAGATCCAAGGGTTGGATTTGAACCCATAGGAGGATATCAGGCTAATGACACTAGGGCCCTTACAAACATAGCCAAGTTTTGCCCTTATTTCCACAATCAGCACCTATCACCCCTGTCCAAGAGGGACTCAGGTGGAACCCCTGGGGTGAATTTATGGTTACCCATCCAATTGTCCAGATTGCGTTTGAAGAGGGCCAATTAGGTGCTCTGTTTGACATGAAGTGGGAGTCTGTTCCAAAGGTGTGGTAACCTCTGGGAGACAAATCTGTCCCTAAAGTAGGTTCTGTTAATGCCACATACCACATTTAGATCTTTACAGTGAGTAACCTGTATACCATTTGACTTGCGGATATGCAGCATTTCCAATAAAGCAGGGTCAAAGATAGCCTTATATGTAAGGCAGACATCGCTTCTGAGTAATCAGTATAAAACAGAAAAAAGTGACAGTGATTTCAGGCGATCTTCATAGGACACATGCTGAAGACCTTGAATTTTCCTTGTGAGGAATCTTTGTGGTTTATCCAATAGCTGCAGGTGCTTGGAAAGGTACATACCAAAAGGGGCATTGTACTCAAGTATTGGCCTGATGAGGGAAGAGTACAGGGAGGTTATAACTTCTTTTTTTCTGGAGGCAATGCCCTTGCTTATGAGATGAGCAATACAGAATGCCCTTCTTACCACTGTGGAGACATAGTGATCAAAGGTAAGGTTGCTGTCAACCTGTTTGCCCAGGTCTCTCACCAATGAGTGCGTACTTAGGGTCTTGTTATTGATGTGGTAATTAGCAGAAACATTGCTCTTACCGAAAGGGATGATAATCCATTTTTTTGCATTGAGTGTAAGGCCATAACTTTGGCAGCAGTCATTAGTTTGTGTAAGCTCCTGTTGTAGGATGTTCAGAATTTTTTAATCGATGTTTATTGAAAAGTTATATACTTCTCTTAACTAGGCATCTGTGTTGTCTATTAAGTTGAGAAAGAATGAAAATGGACAACACAGATACCTAGTTATGGGAAGTATATAACTTTTCAATAAACATCGATCAAAACATTCTGAGCCTAGAAAAAAGCAACCCTAAAACTTAAGGATCTCAAGTTCTGAAGGTTCCTAGATCGGAAATGGCTTTGGCACTAACTCCAATGCTTTGGCACTAACTCCAATGCATTCTTCTCCATTGGCTCCAGTGTTATCAGAACCAATTGTAATTCAAGATAAGTCCCCTAAAAGACCCTTAAGCAAATTTCTTCTGTAAGGGGACTGTCCAAGATTCCTTCTCAACCTCATTCCACATCATTTTTCCTGTCCTTCAAGCCCTACAAGAGTTCATCTGATGCAAAGCTGGATCATATGATGAAGGCCATCTTGAAAATGCTGATTGAGATGAGAGTCTTCCCATCCCCCTCAGTTCTTGAGGTGGATAGGGCAGGCCCTGCATCTCCAGTACTAGCTGTTTCCCTGGCATGGGTTTTGGTGCCATTGGTTTTAGAGAAAATCCTGGACCATTGTCTGTTCCTTCATTGCCAGCCACAGTAGCCAGTTTGGCATTCCTGGTGCTTGACCCAATGCACTCAACCTCAACATTTTAGGAATTAAGGGCGTCTTCAGACTGTCAACTCAAAGCCACGTCTTCAACACTTTCATCTGAGCTGTCTTGTATGGCCCTCTTGTCTGTGTCAGAGAAATATGCCTTTGAGTCCTGACTCCACTCCCCTCCATGAAGCTGTCCACCCTCACCGCTTAGTGGAGTTATCCATTTATTAAGTAACAACACTATAAGTCACAAATATTGTAAAATAGAAATTATCAAAATAACACAACAAGAAGAGATTATACAGACAGTGTAAATGAGAGAAAATGCATTGATTGAAACATTAATTTAAAAGTGGATTCCCTTTTTGGTGCCACGTGTTTTTTCCTGTGGGAGGTGACCTTGGATCCAGCAGAGTTTGGTACAGCTTTTCTGGTTATTTTGAAGTATTATATCTTCTCATTTGAGATTAGACACGCATACCTCCATGAAGGTGGTTCCACTCAATGTCTCCCACTCTTTGCACTCAGCCCCAACATGTATTCGTGGGTCAGAGCTGAGGGTTAGGCCTCAAACCTTCTTTTCAACAGCGAATGGGAAGTGGCCAAGACCATCTTTGGATTGCAGACTAGTGATAGCCTTCCCTGTCAGGGATTGACATTGTAGTATAGATGAAGAGGAAGGGATTAGGGAATCCTAAAGGCCTGAACTGGTTGAGTTTTTAGTTGAATCTAAAATAGAACAACTATTAAAAGGATAATTAGTAGAGCATATAAAATATTGCATGATAACTATAGGAATCAATCAGAAGAGGTCAGAAAAGATTGCATATCTAATCTCACTTCCCAGTTCTCAGAGAAACAATAGGAGGACATATGTATGGCTCCCAAATATAGAACACAGTCTAGGACATGTTAAGATTTTTGCCTAGAAGTGTTTACATAGATAACTTTTGTACCCCAGGCAGACTCCAGAGAATTTTTCCTTAGTTAGATGGCAAATGTTGGAGGTGTAATGAGGAAGATAGAGGTAACTGGGAACATATGTTTAGGGAGTGTAATGAGCTGGCAGACTTTAAAAAATCCCTACAGAGTATGTTATCAGGAATATTGGGTGAGCAAATGAGTGTAACCAAGGGAATTACTTTTTTTTTTGAGCTGGGATACAAGATCTGAATTGCCTAGACGTAATAAAGCCTTGTTAAGTTTAATTCTGGTGGCTGCCAAAAAGCAGTTCCTAGAAAATGGAAATCAAAATCTAAGCCAACTGTACTTCAGCTATTGAATATTGTTACAGATATTAAACAACAGGAAGTGGGTTGAAGTAAGTTACATAGAAAAAAAATGGAAATTGTGGGGAGAACAGTACATGGAAAAAAATGTTTTGGAGGAAGAATGATAGGAGGCAAGAAGTGAATAATTTATGTAATATTGTGTAGATTATAGCATATGTAACAATGTATGTGATGTATAATGTTTATAACTGTGAACTTGTTAATATGGTTTTGTTACTTTTATATAATTGTAAGATCCAGTGTTCTCTGTTTTCATCTAATTCAGCATATGGGACATTGAATCCGACCTCGGCATGGAATTTAAAGCTTCCAGAGTTCCAGGGTTCTGACTCCTCCTCTACCCACAATTCCCTGAACTCTAATCCAATATTTCAGCTCTCGTTTGCCATCTGAAGACTTCAGACACATTTTCAAGGGCTCCTGTATTTTTTACTTAGTTCAGCTTGGATTCTTGACGATAAAGTTGTAAAACCTTACTCCTCTACAGAGAGAGTGAGAGAGACTCTTCTCCTTAGTTTAATTTTTTTTAAGTTTGATTATTTGTAGTGTAGCCTGTTGTATAGATTAAGATAGTTAAACAGTTCATAGATTTTGTCTTTTTGACAATAGTGTTTACAGTACTTTAGAGTAGTTTGAAGGTAATTGCTGTGTTTTTTTCTGAAGATAAGATAGAACTTGAATTTTCAGTCGTTTGGCTGTCTCAAATCTTTAAAAAATGCTCAGAGTGCAGGCATAAGTTACCCCCCTCTGAATCCACACATTTTGTGTGTATTGTTTGAGCACTGCCCATTTAGATGTGGAATGTTCCTCATGCACTTCATTCAGTGCTAAAGTTTTAAAAACTCATTGCAACAAGTTGGTGGTGAAAAGTCTTCTTCCTCCACAGATAAAGACCTTGGCTTTTGGGCTACCTCCTCCTCCTCCTTCTTCTGCCTCACCTGCTAAGAAACAAGACAGGGGTTAGGTCCTCTGATAAGGCCTCAGACAAAGAGAAAGAGAAGGACAAACATAAAGAAAAAGAGGAAGAAAAGGACAAATGATGTTCTTCCACCAGTAAATGCTTATTGAATCCATCAGTACTACTCAGACCATTACCTAAACTGGCTAGGATGTCGGTACTGATGGTGTCTTAGTCCTGTCCATCCTCCCTTTGGGCTCAGTTTTCACCCAAACCAGTGAGCCCAAGATTACACTCCATTCTTGCAAGAGAAGAGAAGACATATTTCAGGTCTTTCTTCAGGAGCTTCATCTACCTGATCATCTTGGAGCTTGACAGGTTTCGATGTTGACAGGATGATGAGAAAGTTTTTAAGACTACAGATCCAGCTTGGAGTTCTGTTGGTATCGGCCCAGGGGAACATACTAACCATTGGCCACCCTGCTCCTCCCCTTCTTTTGCCTGTCGCAGTCATCCTTTGGCTTTGACAGTTTTGTGTCCAACTCATCCTAAAGCTCCTTTTTCGGTGCTGACAGTTCCATTAACTTTGACAGCTTCCCTATCCCTCTCGACTCTGAGGCCTTCTGATTGGGAAGGGACTTGGAGTTGTAGCATTGGTGTCAACTTCCGGGGGAGCGTTTGACCAAGAGATTCTCAGAGCCATCTCTTCCCCTGGGTGCTTCAGTGCTAGACAGCTGAGGTCTGAGATCAGTTTTGGGGCCAGGGGTGTTAGGAGTCATGGTTTCTCTCTCTCCTTCAGATTTGGGGAGATCCTCTGATGTTCATCGTGCATACAGCTGCAGTCATAACAGATGGGTTCTCCTGCCGTCAGGCGGGTCCTCGGTCGGCCGAATTCCAAAGTCTAGGTCCGGCGTCGGTTGTCGTCGCTTCTTCCCTGACGTCAGTGCGACAGGGGTATAAAAGAACCAGCCGACGCCATTTTCTTCAGTCTTTCTTGCCGCGCAGTGCCCGAAACAGAAGCAGTTCGCAAGTGCCGGTCGGCCAGCTCCTGAGATTACGAAAAATTTGGAACCGAAGTCTTCTTAAAGCTAAGTACCCGTTGAAACTTTTCTTGCCTCAGACCGATGTCAGACAAAGTTAATAATTGTATTTCTTGTGGGAAGCAAATACAGCATAAGGATTTCCATTCCCTCTGTATACCTTGTTTAGGCCCAGACCACGACGTCTCGGTCTGTCGCTTTTGTGCTACATTCAACAAACGCACTATTAAGCGTCGGGCGGAGTTAAGCCCAGCATTATTTTGGAAAAGCATTTAACTATACTATGTCGTCGGATACTCCGACTCTGGTTTTGTCTAAAAAGCAAAGACAAGGACCAACACTCGAGGTCCGGCCTCTACCGACACCACGCCTAAGCCGACTACCGTGGTCGGTTCTCAGCAAGGTGCCTCGCAGCCCCTGATTACCGGCGACACATCTTTGGCGGTGTCTCCTGTACCAGGTCGCAGGCTCCTCGGCCCACCCTGACTACAGATACGAAGCCACGCTTGGCGTTGAAACACAGAATGTGGACAGGTCCACCTCCACTCAAGGTGTCTTCAGACCTTCCTCTTCTTTCTCCATCAAGGCTTTCACCAAGTCTAAAGCTACCATGCACCCTAAGAGACCAGCTACACAGGGCCCATCTCCAGGCCCCATGCCTAAGAAACAGATGCTTAAAATGGCTGAGGATTTAATTACTCTAATCAGAGGTTCTCAGCCACCTCCGGACAAAAGACCCAGAGTGGAGGAAGATTCCCCCTCCTCTGATCAGGGCTCCATTATTTCAGAGCACTCTGATTATCAGGAACAGTCTTACTCCCCTTTTGAAGACTCTGATGCAGAGGAATCTTTTCCTTCTGTATCCCCCCCTGAGGATTACTCATTTGGTGAAACTCTGCATATCTTAAGGGAACACTTCCACTGGGAAGGCCAGGATTATTCAGATTCCAAGAAAAGGCTCAGGGAATTTCTTTTGTTACCCCAGCACAGGCCTCTGGCTATACCTCCTGTCCTGGACATCCTAGATGATGTTTACTCGGAGGCCTGCCTTAACCCGGATTCTCTTCCTCCAGCTCCAGTTAAGCCTGACAGGTACTACAGGGCTCCTGACTCACATCAATTTCTATACAAAAGCCATGCTGCTGACCTAGAAACCATCTCTCAGGGGCCCAAGGGAGTTAAGGCCTCCATTACCAAAAACCCATTGCCTTCCGAGAGAGATTGCAGATCCTTAGAAAGGTGGGGAAAAAAGGTATATACCTCGGCTACCTTATCCATGAGGGCCTTAAACTGTCAGTTTCATATGCTAAAATACCAACAGTTTCTGTTATCTCAATTGAAAAGTAAAATGTCACAACCTGAACAACCAGACATGAAGGAGTTGCAGGATTTGATGCATAGTGCAGAACAAGTGGGTAAACATACCTTACAATGTGGTTTTGATGCTCTAGAGGCCTCATGTAGAGCTGCTGTTACAGGCTCAGTCATACGTAGGCATGCCTGGCTCAAGGAACAAGCCTTGCCTGATCATGTCAAAGCTAAATTACTAGGCGCCCCTCTTCAAAGGATGTACTATTTGGGGCAAATGCTGAGGAAGTATTATGGAAAATGGAGGAAAAGGCTAAATCAATGCAAACTGTGAAAGAATTTCTGCAGGTCCAACCCCACGTTTTAGTAGAAATTGGCCTTCCAAAAACTGGTCCTTTCCTGCCACAGACAGACCCCAAAGAGGCAGATACAGGCGCCGAGGGGCAGAGGACAAACACAAGGCTCGTACAGAGGCAGACAATGGCAAGCTCCTACACAAAGAGGTGGTGAGGACAACTCGCAATCTTTCAGAAAGCAAAACCAATGACTTTCCCCTTTGCATGCCAACCAGGTCTCAAATGGCAGCCCCCTTAGGAGGAAAGCTGGCACTATTCTCAGAAAATTGGCATATTGTCACAAAGGACAAATGGATCCTGGACATTATAAACAGAGGCTACAAATTCCATTTTTCCAAAAATGAAAGGCATGCCAAACCTGCCACACAAGCAAAGGGCAGAGGCACAAAAGCAAATTTCAGGTCTTATAAACATGAAAGCTATTCAAGAGGTACCTACACACGAACAAGGTCAAGGTTTTATTCCAGGCTATTTCTGGTGCCAAGGAAGGGAAAAGATTGGAGACCGATTTTGGATCTTTCCATCCTAAACACATTCCTACTCGTACCAAAATTCAAGATGCTCACTCTACAGCAACTTCTTCCCATGCTGGGCAAGGAGTCTTGGCTGGTAACATTGGACCTCAAGGAGTCATACCTGCATGTCCCAATCAGACAAAATTGCAGAAGATACCTCAGATTTCTTGCAGGTTCAACCCATTATCAATTCTCTGCATTGCCCTTTGGTTTATCTACTGCGCCCAGAGTATTCACGAAATGCCTGGCATCAGTAATTGTCTACTACAGACTTCAAGGGATACAAATATACCCTTATTTGGACGACTGCCTGATCCAAGCGGACAGCAAGCACATTCTTCTGAAACATCTGGCTTATGTAATAATATTATTAAACTCTCTAGGATACACAGTCAACAAAGAGAAATCAAGACTAATACCCTCTCGGCAGATAATTTTCCTGGGTGCCAATTTGGACACAAACACCCAGATGGCCTACCTCACGCCAGAGAAGCAGGGGCAACTAATTCAATATTTCAGAACACTGGCAAATTGCACCAGGCTGACTGCAAGGAAAATCCTGCAGGCTCTGGGATTCATGGCATCTTGCATCTTACTAATCCCATGTGCAAAGCTGCATATGAGAAAACTACAATGGTACCTAAAAAACATATGGTCTCAACACAGCCACAGTTCAGAAACAATAATACCATTAATTCCATGTCTGCAAAAGGAATTTCTGTGGTGGGCTCAAGCATCCCAAACAAACACAGGTCTTCCATTCAGCAAGCCTCAAGCAAATCAAGTCATCACAACAGGCGCTCGGACTACGCCTGGGGCACATGACAGACGGTGCATTCAGGGCAAATGGACCCAAAAAGAAAAGCACCTTCACATCAATCAAAAGAAATGCTAGCAGTGATAAATGCTATTATAGCTTTCAAGGACCTTCTACAACCAGGTCAGCTATTGATAAGAACAGACAACACCACAGTTATGTGGTACATAAACAAGCAGGGAGGAACACATTCTTATCCCTATGCAGACTGGCCATGTCACTTTGGAACATGGCCATGGACTTACAAATGGAACTACAAGCACAGTACTTGCCAGGCAAGGAAAACACGCTGGCAGACAACCTAAGCAGGAATATGACAGATCCACACGAATGGAAGTTGCATCCAAAAGTTTTTACAGAAATAATCCAAGAATGGGGAAGGCCAGACATAGATCTCTTTGCCTCTCACAAAAATCATCAATTGACAAAATTCTGCTCAAGGCTCTTCCATCCAAAGGCCTGGAGAGTGGGCGCTCTCTCTTTCAGTTGGACATCAATGACAGTTTATGCCTTCCCACCTCTTCCTCTGCTGCCCAAAGTCCTATTGAAGACCAGAGCAGACAGACCAAGATGATCCTCATTGCTCCGGACTGGCCAAGGCAACACTGGTACCCACTCCTGAGGAGCCTGACGCATTCCCCACCATGGACCCTGCCTCTAATGCCTCTTCTTCTGACTCAGCACAGCTTCAAAACTCTTCACAGTCAGCTGAAAACACTCAATCTGGCCGCATGGAAGATTCCTTAGCATCGCAGCAGGCCCTGCTCTCCAAGAAGGTGCAGGATGTCATTTTGGAGGCCAGAAGGCCATCAACTAGAAAAGCTTACTCTGCAAAATGGAAATGTTTTTGTGTTTGGAATGAAAAAAAGGGCCAGTGCCCTGGAAAACTGAATTTACCTCAAATGCTACAATATTTGGCTGAACTGCTAAGCAGTGGACTTTCGTTCTCCTCCATCAAAATCCATGCCTCAGCCATTTCTGCAGAATACAACACTGATCCACCTTTATTCTCTCACCCTCTATTAAGACAGTTCCTCAGAGGGGCTAAGAATTTAAGACCTCCAAGAAAACAACCAATACCTGCTTGGGATCTTAATTTCATTCTGGAAAAACTGACTTTGCCTCCTTTTGAGCCAGCTGCCTCATCAGATTTACAATATTTGTCCTGGAAAACAGCTTTCCTTCTGGCTATCACTTCAGCTCGGAGAGTTTCAGAACTACAGGCTCTTATGGCTGTCCAGCCTTTATCATCTTCCATCAGGACAGAGTTTCATTACGTACCAACCCGTCCTTTATGCCTAAAGTGGTATCCAGGGTAGCTTTAAATCAGGCCATACATTTACCTACTTTTTATCCTAATCCTCAAAACAAAGGGGAGAGATTACTGCATTCCTTGGACATCCACAGACAACTGCGTTATTATCTGGACAGAACAAAACCTTTCAGAAAATCAGAACAGCTTTTTGTGGCCTATGCAGTAGGAGCTCAAGGAAAGTCAATATCCAAACAGACAATCTCAAAATGGATAGCCCACTGCATACGCTTTTGCTATTCCTTTCAAGGCAAAACTGTACCTACAGGCATTAGAACTCATTCTACCAGGGCCACAGCCACCTCTGCAGCCCTCCTCAGAGGAGTTCCTACCAAGGATATTTTAGAAGCAGCCACTTGGAGTTCTGTGCATACCTTCTCCAAGCACTACAACCTACCATTATACTCCATATCTAGAGCAGGCTTTGCCACTGCAGTCTTGCAGGGCATTTTGGCTCCTCCTAGCTCCAACTAGTGCCTACCACCCCTTTCTTAGCTTTGGGATTCTACCCATCTGTTATGACTGCAGCTGTATGCACGATGAACATAGTACAGTTTTGTACCTACCATAAATGTAGATGTTCGAGTGCTAATACAGCTGCAGTCCAGGTTTCCCTCCCTCCTTCCCCTCTAGGGGTGTTTTTTTATGGTGTATTTGCTTGCAACTACTGGTCTTTGGTTATATTGCATTGCATTATTACATAATTGTATGTATTGCCTTCCTTCTGGGGGCACCTGACATCTGGGGCAAGAAAAACTGAAGAAAATGGCGTCGGCTGGTTCTTTTATACCCCTGTCGCACTGACGTCAGGGAAGAAGCGACGACAACTGACGCCAGACCTAGACTTTGGAATTCGGCCGACCGAGGACCCGCCTGACGGCAGGAGAACCCATCTGTTATGACTGCAGCTGTATTAGCACTCGAACATCTACATTTATGGTAGGTACAAAACTGTACTTTCTGGTGGCACCTTTAGCCTTTAAGGTTGTTGAAAGTGTTTTGGGTTTACTCAGAGAGAAGATGCTTTCCCCGAATTTGGTTCCACCCAAGCCCCAATTAGATGCTGCAATATCATCCTCTTATCATCTTGCCAGACAGGGTCAGTTGGCATCACAGGCTTCTGAAACACCTTGCTACATGAGCTCCCCTCTATACCCCCAACAGAATCAGTTCACAAGAAACAGACTTGCAATCAAAAGCACATAGCCGCTTCCCCAGAGTCTTTCACAGATGATACAGATTAGGAGAAAGGTGATGGTGCACCCAGATCCCCTCTGAAGATGTCACCTTTGGTAAAATTCTCAAACTCATGAAACAGAGACAGTGATGGTTCACCAAAGATCCCTCGCCAGATGAAATGTATTTTTGGAAGCCTTTGGTTCAGGCTTAACATTGTCTTAGGTTGTACCACCTGTTGACCCCCACTAGGCGACCTTATGGTGCAGCAGGCTTGGATGGACCCTAACATGGTGGACTCCATCCCTAAGAAAACAAGAGATCTGAAGTAGTTAACTTCATTTGTGCATCAACCTATGGGTTATCGGCTCCATATCGGATCCGAGCCAGCAGTTTCCAACAGCTGAGATCCGAGCTCCAAGCTCCTTCCCCCTACCCATAATCCCCTGCCATCCCTTACTGACCCCAGATCTAGTTTGCCGCAGTTACACCAGCAGCTTGATCTCGAGCTTCCAGGTCTTTGAAGAGTTTTCTGTGAGAAAATCTTTTCTTTTTGTGCTCTAGTTAAAGTTTTTGTGGGAGTTTTTGGGTGTGCGTTTATTAGTCCTTTAGTTTTAAAAGTAATTGTTAATATTTTCCTCCCCTGTTTTTTTTGTGAGAGCGTTAGGGCGTGTGTGTGTGTGGTTTTGGGGCCTAGTGTGTGTTTTTTTTAGTTCATTATGTCTGAGGTTCCCAAAACTTTTTTCTCTAAGTGTACCGAGTGTGGTCATAAGCTTTCCCCAGCTGATGGCCACACTTGGTGCGTTTTATGCCTTGGGGTTGAACACCTGTCGTCCGGCTGCTCTATTTGTGCAGCATTCAACCCCAGGGCTATCAGGGACCGGAGGTCGAAGCTGATTCTGGTGGGACTTCTGCCCCTGGACTCTGCTCCATCCTCCGGTCCCTCCATGGCTCCTGCCGCGGCTGCGGCAGCGCCTACGGATACTTCCCTTCCCCTGGCCGGGACTCAACCTCCCGCCTTGGGCCAGGAGGGAGAAGCGCCGAGAAAAACATCACAAGTGGCGGGCCGAAGCCTCTGCTTCGGCCCCGCCAGCCAAGCGAGCTTCTCCACGTGAGACGTCCGGGTCTTCTCCTTCCCGGCTCCGTTCTCTCTGCTTTTCACTGGGGCCGGAGGAGGAGGAGGCCCAGTCTCCCTCAAGGTCATCGAGCCGGCACTCCCGTCCTGCCTTGGTGGCCTCTTCTAGGTCTACGAGAAGCTTAACAGATGCAGACTTGGACCGGATGATGAGAAGGTTCCTCCAGGCCCAGCTGCAGATGGGAGTGCACCTGCCTCCCCCCCCCTCCGGGGGGGAGCTCGACCCCCTTTTTCGCCTTGATTGCTCCTTCCCCGACCCACTTCCCGGGTTCGGCGTCCACAAAGCCGAGTAGCGCTGGAGCCGTGGGAATGTCGGCGCCGATAGCGTCGGGTACTTCAGCGCAGACAGCACCCTCGAGTCTGTCGGGTCCCTTTTCTACGGATCCAAGCTCTCGGAGCCGAGAGCTGAGCTTCGGATCCGAAGCGGTCAGTATGCCTTCGGCTCCTGCTAGGTCGGGGCGTACTGGCCCTTCAGATCCGATCGCATCGGCTCCGGCCCCGATCTGCTCATTGGATCCGAGGGAGGGTCTGCTCTCGGATCCCAGGGAGAGCAGCTCTCCTTCGGCATTCGACATGGTGGAGAGGGTTCTGTCGAGGGATTCCAGGCCCCAGGCCTTAGCTACCGCTCCACCCTGCACTCCCTCACAGATGGGTCCGACTTACATCACCCGGCCCCAGGGACAGCCTGCTCAGACTTCCCAGATCGTTCCCTTTTTGGAACAGGATGTGGTTGGTGAGGCCTCCTCGGACAGCCCCCCCGAGGAAGTCCCTCACAAACGCAAGTGTAAAAGGAGGCACTTGGACTCTCCTGAGTCTTTGACAGAGGACACGGACTTGGAGGAAGGGGAAGGCTCCCCAAGATCACCCCCCCCGAAGACGTCTCATTTGGAGACATCATGGAGATGCTCAGGATCAGAGGGGGGTGGTTTGCCCCAAAGCCTATCTCGGATGAGTCTGTGTTCCTGGAGGTGTTTGAAGCAGGCCCGTCTACCTCTTGGGTGTCCCCTCCAGCCGACTCCCTGGTAGACCTGATCACTACCAGGGCATGGAAGGATCCGGACACTATGGAACCCGTTCCCAAGAGGCCGGACAGAATTCTTAGCCCCCCCTCGGACAGGTCACATTGGAGTAAGGGGAACCCCATAGATGCCATGTTGGTGGCGGCTGCCACTAAAAGGGAACTAGTCCAGGAGAGTCCCACGGTCCACCCTCCTGACAAGGAGTCTCGGGCAATGGACCGCTTGGGGAAGCGGGTGTTTGCTTCAGCCACCTTCTCAGTAAGGTCGCTGAACTATATGGCACACATCATACGACTCCAGCGGGACCTTATCAAAGTAGCTGGTTGCCCCAGAGTCCATGTCGGCAGAGGACAAACAAGTTTACTCTACCCGAATGGCCACTGTCAGGTCTATTTCCAATACCTCTGTGCGGCTACTATCCCATGCTATGGAGGGAGCTGCTAGAGCTAGCGGAGCGGGCATCGTCCTAAGGCGACAGGCGTGGCTCTGCCACTGTGATTTCGCGGAACCCTTTAAGGCGTCATTCGATAACGCCCCGTTTGATGGTTTTGCCCTCTTTGGCAAGACTGTACGCGACACCTTAGTCCAGAGCGAGAAAGACGGGAAGACGCTGTCTGCCGTCGGAGTCCGCTTCTCTGCTCCCCAGAGGTCCTTCTCCAAGAACCAAAAGGGACAGAAGAAGATGTGGTTCCGGAAGTCTCAGCAGTCCCGTTTCGCTCCGGACCCCCAGTCCTTCAGGGGCAGAGGAGGACAGGGTAGACGCCGCCCTAGAGGCAGAGGGGTCCCGAAAAACTTTGGGTCCAGAGAACCTTTCTCTGATCAGCCCACACAGCAACCCTGAGGGGTTATCCGACTGCTCCACTCTGGAGGCAGTCGGCGGGCATTTTTCGAAGCACCTAGCAGCTTGGGAGTCCATCACAACAGACCGCTGGGTGCTTCAGATTATATCCAGAGGCTACGAGATTCCGTTTCTCCATCCCCCTCTCAGACCCAGATCCCTCCCCGATGTCCCACCCGATCAGAGGGAGGCCGCAGCTGCGGAAATTCAGCAGCTGCTAGAAAAGGGAGCGATCCAGCACGTCCCTCTAGACCAGTACAGATCAGGCTTTTACTCCAGGTTCTTCTTGGTGCGAAAAAAGATGGGAGACTTAAGACCAATCCTCTACCTCTCTCTCTTGAACCTGGCGGTAACCAAAGAAAAGTTCCGGATGGTCACCCTTCAATCCATTCTCCCCCTCTTGCAGGAGAATGACTGGATGTGCTCCATAGACCTCAAGGACGCATACTACCACATCTTGATGGACAGACGGTCCAGGAGGTTTCTCCGCTTCAGGCTAGGAACCAGCCATTACCAATTCAGGGTCCTCCCCTTTGGTCTCACCACAGCCCCCAGGGTGTTCACCAAGGTGTTAACTGTGGTAGTGGCCCACCTGAGACTCCAGGGAATTCAGGTCTTTCCATACCTGGATGACTGGCTCCTGACCGCCCCCACAAGGCATCTACTCTGCACGGCCAGGAATTGTTTTCTTCACCTAGCTCCCCGGCTGGGGATCATGATCAGTGTGGGAAAATCTTCCCTTCTTCCGACTCAGGTCATAGATTTCATCGGAACCAGGTTGAACACAAATCAGCTTATAGCCTTCTTGATTCCGGACCGGCTGCAATCTTTAAAACTTCATGTGCAGGCCATTCTTCATTGCCCAGCCCCTCTGGCGGAATTGTTCCTGAGGGCCTTAGGCTCGATGGCGGCTACCATCAACCTTTTGCCCATGGCGCTCCTAAATATGAGAATCCTGCAATGGACCCTCCAAGTCCAAAGGTCCTTCCTTCATTACCCCCTGAGCCATCCTGTTCCTCTCAGCAGGGTTTGCAGGAGAGCCCAATTGTGGTGGCTCCAATCTCTGGACCTCCAGAAGGGGCGTCCCTTTTCTATGTCCCCTCCCTTAAACACGGTGACCACGGATGCCTCTCGCCTCGGGTGGGGGGGGGGGCATTGTTTGGGCAGGACCGTCCAAGGCACGTGGAACCATGTGGAGACCTCACTGCATATCAATGTCCTAGAGATGAGGGCGGTGCTGTTAGCGTTGCAAGCACTTCAGAGCCTTCTTCCCGTTGGGACAATTGCGATCCAGACGGACAACATGTCGGTTGTCTGGTGTATCAACAAACAAGGGGGAACCAGGTCCTGTCCACTTTGTCGAGAGGCCATGAGAGTGTGGGAATGGGCGATTTCCACCAACCGTTTTCTCATAGCGACGCACATTCTGGGACGGTCCAACATCCTAGCGGACAGATTGAGTCGCACCATCCTCTCGCCGTACGAGTGGTCTCTGAATCTCAAAGTAGCGAAGCAGATTTTCTCCAAATGGGGTCAACCTTGGTGCGATCTTTTCGCATCTCCCTCAAACACAAAGTGCAACGACTACTTTGCTCTAATTCCCCCACCCGGGAATCTCCAAGAGACACTCTGGTGCATGTTTGGCCACCCGGTCTACTTTATGCTTACCCTCCACTTCCCCTGATGCTGAAGTTTCTGCAGAAAGCCAGATGGTTGGGGAGCAGAATAATCCTCATTGCCCCATTCTGGCCTCATCAGGCGTGGTTCCCATATCTATGGTCTCATCTGGTGAATCCTCCCTGGATTCTAGATCCCATTCCGGATCTGATCTCTCACCCATTGGGCCTACCGACCCTGAACCTGAACAATATCAAGCACATGGCTTGGTTGATCCAGTTCCACTGTTAGCTAGGACTCCCGGTATCTCTTCCCCGGTCAAAACCATCTTAGTAGCTGCTCACAAGCCATCTACTAGAAGGGTTTATAATAGCAAATGGAAACGTTTTTCTATCTGGGCGGAGCATAAGAACTTAGACCCTTTTACAGCTCCGTTGCCAGCAATATTAGACTTTCTATCAGGGTTATTTGACCAAGGTGCTAGCTCCTCCACAGTCAAAGTACAATTGGCAGCTATCTCTCATTACCATGTTGGATGTGATCTGGGCCCTTTGACCTCATCCAGATTGTGCAAGGCCTTCCTAAAAGGCATCTTCTTACTAAGACCCCCGGTGAAGGATGTAGTCCCTCCTTGGGATTTAGCGCTGGTACTACAGGCTTTAACAACTTCTCCCTTTGAGCCTGCAGCCTCAGTGGATCTCAAATTCTTATCCTGGAAAACAGCTTTTCTTGCTGCCATTACTTCGGCAAGAAGGGTTTTGAAACTTCAAGCCCTTTGCGCCAAGCCACCGTACTTGACTTTCCACAAGGATAGAGTATCCCTCAGGACCAGTCCCTCCTTTCTGCCCAAAATTGCATCCGAATCTAACATCAACCAGTCTATTAACTTACCAGTCTTCTTTCCCAATTATCAGAATAAGGGTGAGTACAAGTTGCATTCCTTAGATGTACACAGACAACTACAATTCTATTTACACAGGACAGCTGGTCATCGGGAATCAGACCAGCTGTTTGTATCCTTTGCTAAACCTAGTCTGGGGAAACCTGTTTCGAAAGTCACATTGTCCAGGTGGATTTCCCAGTGTATTCTTCTGGCTTATGAGAGTTCTCGCTGGCCTGCACCTCAGGGAGTCCATGCCCATTCTACTCGGTCTATTTTGACCTCCGCTGCTTTTCGTTCTAGAGTATCTTTGGATGACATTTGCTCAGCAGCCACATGGCCTTCATCTCATACCTTTATAAACCACTATAAGTTGGATTTTGTCTCCAGAGGGAGAGCATCCTTTGGCTCCGCAGTGCTCCGGAACATCCTTCCATGAGGACCTCCCAAGATTCAGGTAGCTGGGGACTCTGTCCCAAGTATCTTTGGAAGACATTTGCTCAGCAGCAACGTGGGCTTCATCTCATACCTTTATAAACCACTATAAGTTGGATTTTGTCTCCAGAGGGAGAGCATCCTTTGGCTCCGCAGTGCTCCGGAACATCCTTCCTTGAGGACCTCCGAAGATTCAGGTAGCTGGGGACTCTGTCCCATAGGTTGATGCATAAATGAAGTTAACTACTTCAGATTAAGAAGTTATGTACTCACCATAACGTTCCATCTGAGTAAGTAAACTTCATTTGTCAGCAACCGTCCCTCCCTCCATCTCCCTGACCTACTGAACATGTTCATGGTATTCCTGTGTCATGACGGATTGTATCCAGGTTAACCTATAGAGGTTTTCTCTTCTATGATATTGCAGGTGTTGCTTTTAGGCAAACTCGATCTGAGGTCAGTAAGGGATGGCAGGGGATTATGGGTAGGGGGATGAGCTTGGAGCTCAGATCTCAGCTGTTGGAAACTGCCGGCTCGGATCCGATAACCCATAGGTTGCTGACAAATGAAGTTTACCTACTCAGATGGAACGTTATGGTGAGTACATAACTTCTTATTTTGCCACCTCCAAAAGACAGGAAGCATTGGAGTAAAAGTCCTTCAGTTGATGACATGGTGTAGTAGCATTCACAAAAAAGGGAGTGCCTGAAGAGAGTTCGTCTGTCCATCCCCCTAACAGGGAGTCTAGGGTGTTGGACAGGTTCAGGAAACAGACATAATATGATCATGGCATTTTCATTCATTCCTTAACTGATGGGTCTCGGATCAAAATCTGATCTGACTTGGCCACTTTTTCCAGATCCTCGGATCAGACTCTTAAGCTCCTCCCTTTACCAATAATGCCCCACTAACTTAACATACCTCAGATCTCATTTACTGCCGTATTGCTTCAGATGTAGATCCTTCTTTCTCAAGTTGTTGGGTGTTTCTTCTGAAAGTTGAGTTTTTACTCAGTTTGCTTCTCAATCTATATTATCTTCTGAATTTCCTCACCTGTCCTCCCTTACTTTCTAGATTGTTTTAGTTTCTAAACATCAGGTAATAACTCCTTTTTGATGCCCAATCTCTGGTATCCCTTTGAGTACCATTGTTGGTTTCTTTGCCTTTTTTTTCCTCTCCATTTTCTACCCATTAGAGGGTATTCTTTTGTACCATTGTTGGTACTTTTCTGTTCTGTTAAGAAAAAAATGTTTCTGTTCTTGCTGTATTAACTTAGTTCTTGATCTTTTGGTTAAGTTCAAGTGTAGTATTTTTAGTCATAATGACAGGCAAACTGAGAGGGTGCAAAAAATACTTTTCCTTTGGGTACAAGATTCCCAACTCTGATGTCCACATGGAATGTATTTGTTGCTTGGGTGCCGCCCCCTTGGATACTGACTGCCCTGTCTGTGTTAGTTTCAACACCAGAGCCATTAGTGATAGAAGGGATAAGTTAGTTTTGAATGGTCTTGTCCTTTCTACCTCCACCTCTTCTCTTCCAATTGGGGCTCACACCCCTTCCAAGAGGTCTGACAAAGGAAGGCCTGAATCGCCTCCTAAAGATAAGGACACCAGAAAAAAGATCTCTGGACCGCTAACCTACTTAAGCTCCAACCACTGAGCCGCCATCAAAAATTAAAAAAAAAAAGGCAGATCCTACTTGAAAGTAAAACCACCTCAAATCCAGTCGCCCCGATACTCACTGGAGCTGGTATTTATTCGACTTCTTTCTCCATTTCTCCAGGAGACTACAAGGAAACAGTCTAGGCTGCCATCTACCAGCTCTTCACTTAGGTCCTCCAGGAACTTCTCTGAGTCCAAGGTGGATAGGTGATGATGAAGTACCTCAGAGCTCAGATTCATATTGAGGGGGTAATTCTGGCTCCATTATTTCTGATCTTTGAGCCTACTCACCATGACCTCTCAATTAGTATCTCCTTCTCCGATCCATCCAGTGGTTTCGAAGCCCTCAGATCCAAGATCCTTGGAGGGGTGTCGTTATCGGACCCAAAGATAGGTCGTTGTTTGACTCTGACCACTTCCCTGAACCATCTGGTTCCGATTCTTTGCAAGCAGGAGAACTCTAAGACCCAGAGTGTTGCTGCTAGCTCAGGGGAATTGGTATGAGCTCCAAAATTATCAGAGCTCTCCCTTCCTCTCATTGTTTCGGCACTGGACAGCTCAGGTCTGACTCCATCTTCAGGAAGGGGTCAGGGGGGATTCAGGGGTTATTAGTACAGGAGACTTTGGCTTCGGTGCTGCCAGCTTCTGTCATGTCTAGACTCTCTGCCTTTGAGTTAATGGAGATGGACTTCTCTTTGCGTAGAGAGAGGACATCCTTGCCCCCTTGGATCCCATTTCTTTACCACCTTCGGGTCTTAGTTCTGAGCCTCTCACTTCTGTCCCACTGGGATAGCCAACCTTTTTAAGTCACCAATCAGTCCCTCAGAACTCCCTCCCTTTCACTTCTGATACTTCACAAGACCATCCCGCTGAATATGTCCCTCAGAACCGAACGTGTAAAAGTAGGCACTTAGATTCCCTTTAGGAATCTGTCACTGAGGGCACTGACTTCGATGGGAAAGTGTGCCCCAGATCTCCATCTGAGGATGATTCCTTTGGAGAAATGCTAGAACTCCTTAAACAGAAAGGTGATAAGTCTTCTGACATGCCATCCAAGGAAGAGTCAGTGTTCCTGGAGACTTTAGAGTCTGGTCTCTGGTCAACTACATCTTTGGTGACACCCCCGGCTTATAGACCTTGTCTCATGCCCTGCATGGAATGAGCAGGATACTGTGGAGCCTATCCCAAAGCACCCAGATAGAATTTTAGACCCCCCTCCCCAAAGGACAAGAGCACACTGGAGAAGGGGGTCCTGGTAGATGCCATGGTTGTGGCAGTAGCCAGGAAGAAAGAGCTTGCATAGCACAGCACATCTGTCCATCACCTGACAGGTAGTCTTGGCCCTTGGATAGTTTTGGTAAGCACGTTTATGCTTCAGCAACCTTTGCTTTGTGGTCTTTGGATTATTTGGTGCACTTCATAAGATTCACAAGGTTGCAAAGAGGTTTGACTAAACAACTCTCCAATCTTTCTGGGTCCATGTGTGTGGAAGACCAGAGCAAGATCTCTTCACGACTGGTCACCCTCCAGTCCATATCTAACACCTCCATAAGGCTGATATGCCATGCTGCAGAGGGTACCTCACGGGTGGTGGGTTCTGCCATAGCTATCAGGAAACATGCCTGGCTGTGCCCATTTGATTTTGTGGAGCCCTTGAAATCTTCATTCATCAGTGCTCCTTTTGATGGGTCTTCCTTGTTTGGTCCAAAGGTGAAGGAAATGCTCTCCAGAAGTGACCAAGACAGGAAGACCTCATCTGCCATTATGGTCCATTTTTCTCCTTGTCAAAGACCCTTTCCCGTAATCAGCAAGGAGGCAGGAAAATGTGGTTCTGCAAGTCCCAGGGTCCTTTCCAAGACTCATGAGGAAATGGTTCTTCCAGAGGCGGTGGGGGGAACTCTAATGGAAGACGCTGTCTCCGCAGCAGAGGTGGCCCGCAGAACCAGGGTTTCTGGGATTCTTTCTCAGATGGACCTTACCAGCGCTCCTGAAAGGTAGCCTGCCTATTACTCTCTGGAAGCAGTCGGGGACGCTTGTCTATGCACCCTGAAACCTGGGCATCCATCACAAAAGATTCTTGGGTACAGAGAATTATATCCAGAGCTTATTTCATACCTTTTTTCTTAAATACCACTTCAGAAATGAAAAGAATCCCTGATGTCCCACCCAGTCAAAGGGAACTGGCAGCCTTGGAAATAGAAATGCTGCTAGAAAAAAAGAGTCGCCCAGAAGGTCTCTCCAGAGCAGATATGATTCAGAATGTACTCAAGATTTTATTTAGTGCCAAAGATGATAGGGGACTTGAGATCCATTCTGGATCTCAACAAATTAAACCGATATGTGAAATATTCAAGGTTCCAGATAGTCACGATTCACTCCATTTTTGCCCCCTGCTGCGAAAGGACGATTGGATGTGCTTTAGAGAACTTCAAGACACATACTATCATATCAGAATGAACAGACGCTCTAGAAGATATTTGCTGTTGTGGCTGGGAGCCAATCCTTACCAATTCAGAGCACTGCCCTTTGGACCCACCACAGCCACCAGGGTGTTCACCAAATGCATGGCAGTAGTAGCAGCTCACCTGAGACTGCTGGGATTCAGAGTGTTTCCATTCCTAGATGACTGTCTCTTAATGGCCTCAACCAGGCATCTGCTTCGTCAGACAAGGGACTACTTGTTCCAGTTATGTCTTTGCCCAGGCATCACAGTCAACTACGGCAGGTCACAGCTCACACCTACGCAGAGTCTGGAGTTCATAGGTGCTCATCTAGATATGGTCAATTAGATAGTATCTCTTCCTCCAGCAAGAGTACAGGCACTGAGATCCCACATCAAGAAGATGATCTGGCATTCTTCTTCTCCATTCCAGCACAACGCAAGTCTTAGGATCCATGGCAGCAGTAATCCCTCTGTGTTCCTTTAACCAGAATTCATAAGCGAATTCTACAATTGACTCTCTTCGTGCAGTGGTCTATTTCTTCAGCCACCCTTGTTTGCCTCAGTTAGGATCACTCAAGCTTGCAAAAAATATCTTATTTGGTGGCTTCAGAGTTTCTCAAGGCTGTCCTTTTGTTTTCCTGCTGCCCACAGCCACAGTGATCATGGATGCCTCCCAGCTGGGGTTGGGGGGCACTACTTGGGAATGACAGTCCAAGGTATGTGGTCCCCAGAAGAGGCCAAGACACATATCAGTGTCCTGGAAATAAGAGCAGTCCTCCTAGCATTGCATGCCATCCAAGGTGCTCTCCCATCCGGGACAAATGCAATTCAGACAATGTGTCTGTAGTGTGGTACATCAACAAACTGGGAAAAAACAATGAAAGGGTGGTAATGGGCAATTTGTTTTGGGTGCTTTCTCATATCAGTGCACATAGCGGGGAAGGCCAAAGTGCTTGCAAAGAAACTAAGCAGGTCCATTCTGATAACTCACAAGTGGTCCATCAGTTTCAAAGTGATGGAGAGAGTTTTACATCAATGGGGGCCATCCAAGCTGCAACCTTTTTGCTTCTCCCCTCAGTAAAAAGTGACGCAGATTCTTTGCCCTGTTTCCCTGTTTAGGGAAATCATTGAGAAAGGTTCTAGTTCATGATTGGCTCTCTAGTCTTCTTCCTGCATACAATACCAGTTGAAGAGCAGAGTTATCCTCATTGCACCTTTTTGGCCTCATCAAATTTGTTTTTTCTTGGCCTCATCTTCTGTATCCAACCTGGATTCTGGACTTTAATCCAGACCTTGGGAGTTGGATCCTAAGCTATAAATAGCATCAGAGTCGGATCAGATGTTCAAATCCAAACCTACAGGTTGAGGAATGAATGAAATTTACATCATATCTCTGTCTTTATGAAAAAAACAGGTAAGGAGAAGTAGAGGAAAGACTCTGGAATTCAGATACTCATCTATCTGATGTAATAGCCACTAGAAAAATAGTTTTCTTGGACAAAAACATTTGGTCAGTCTTGGCTGAAGGTTCAAAGGGGCCCTGGGTCATACCTTGTAGTAGGATAGTTAAACCCCAAGGAGGAGTAGGATCCTTTATTGGGGGCCTAAGAAAGAAGGTGCCTTTCAGAAAGGATTTCCATAATCTAGAAGAAGCTGAAGTGGAATTATTTTCACCATAACGGAAGTTTGAAATGGCATCCACAGTACCATAATAGTAGAGAAACTGGTCCCTTTGTTGAAAATTGAAGCTAAAAATTCAAGTACAGCTGGTATAGGAGCAGAAAAAGGGTCCAAATCTTTCTTAAGGGCCCAGAAAGAAAATCACTTCCATTTACCTCTGCAAATGTTCCTAGTAGAAGCCTTTTGAGAAGACAATAAAATATGTTGAACTGAGGAGGAAAGCCTGGGCTGTCTAGTCATCAGTGGAACTGAAGAAACCATGAGTCACTTTGAGGCTTGTTATTACCGGATGAGCCATCCCTGTTGTGTGAGACAGGAGGTCTGGATTAAAGTCCAGAATCCAGGTTGGATACATAAAAGGTGTTAGCTTTGGAAGCAGCCCACATCTGATGAAGTAGGAGAAACGAAAACGTACTGTGTATTTGGAGGCGTTTATGTGAACTGTTTGTGGCTTGTGGATTAAACTTCTGTTTCCTGTGACAGCTTCGGTTCTATGCTTTTATTGTTTTACCTTCTGGGTCATCATAATGTCTAATTTAAGGTTGTTTATCGTGTTGGTGACCAGGTTACCTTATTTATTTACAGTTTTTGTTGCTAGCCTTATGGAAGGTGAAACAAGCATGGAAGATGATGACAGGACCAGCAAGGAAGAGGTTGGTCAAACCAGGAAATTGATTGGGCAGTTGTCCCAATTGATAGATCTTTTGACCCCACTGAGCCACTCAATGGTTGACTGTGTTAGCAGGGCATTTGAGGGGAGGAACCAGGAAGTAAACGGCCGGCAAAAACGGCAAGAAGACGGGCGCAATGGTGTTGTATCTAATACTTGTAGTTCTGCTTCAAATAACACTAATTTTTACAACACACCAAGGATTTTGGCAGGAAGAGGAGAAACTGATAGTAGTGGAAGAAGTGAACAAGTGGATGCATCAAAATTGGCCAGTTCGCCAGCTGGCAATGGACAAAGTGAATCTGCAATGGACTTCCATAACTGGCTGAAGGCTAGTTTTTTGGCAGATTTTAAAAAGAAAACAGCCAGATCTGAACCAGTTTCTGAAAGCTACAGAGTGAAACTGGTCAGGTTTGAAAAACTGCTCTACAAATAAAAATCATTGCACATTGAAAATGCCTATTTAACTGAATGCATTTCTGAAAATATAGTCCCCAAGGGACTAAGAATTTTTTAATTTCCCAATAATGTTGTGTTTGGTAGCAATATGTATAAAGAACTTGTAGAAATTTACAACAGATGTGGGCTTGATGTATTAAGATGTATGATAGTAGAAAACAATAGAGTGAAAGATGAATTGTTAAAGGAAGTAGAAATGTTAAATGAATGTATAAAAGATGATTTGATTCACACCATTCCTGAGGAAAGAGTGAAGTATGACAACATTAGGAAGGACATAGATGGACAGTGCAATGAATTAATTAAACGTAAAGTAAAAAAACTTGAGAGAGACTTAAATGAGTATAAAAATGATAGTGCATACCCTAAACCTAAGGTAGGAGGGAGGCATTGGGAATGGAGGAACAGTGAGGTAGGAAAAGGAAATGATAATGTGAGGGTCAGTGAACATGTTATAGATTTGGATGATTTTAGAGATGATTTTTGTGAGGAACAACCTTTAAGGAGATCTGAAAGGTTAAAGAATAGGGATGGATACCAAAATGAAAGACAGGACTCGAATTTTCGAGGGGAAGCAAGAAGGGGGAGGATGAGGTACTGAATATGGTTAGTACCAACCACCCTGACTTAGAAATTTCAGACATTGTTCAAGATGAAATTAACCCTTTTAAATTTATTAAGTGTGATTTTAGTATTTATAATTTTAGTCACATAATTTTAACAAATGAACATTTTAGTTTACTAAGTAAGGGTATCAAATTTATTCCTTGGAACAGAGGAGATCTTGCTAGAACATTAATGGATGTAAAGGAATTTACTAGAAAAATTAATTTTCAAACCATTTTTAGTCAGAATATTAAATATGAACCAACAAGAATGACTAGGAGAAGTGTATTTAATCCCCTACATCCCCAGATAAAAATCTTGGAAAATATAATAGAAAGAGGGGTTAGGGATAGTTTTAATAAGGTAAAATACAAAAATAACCTGAACCCACTTGAAAGCAAGACCTTAAAAGAAATTAGGGGTGACAAAAATCTAAGAATTATGAAACCAGACAAGGGTGGCGGAATGGTTCTTATGGACAATATGACTTTTGAGGGGAAAATGAATGAAATTTTGAGGGATCCTGATAAATATTCCAACGTGTCTATAAATGAAATTAATATAGCGTACAGACGTATAGATGTGGTACTAGAGGAATTATTGGTAGATGGTTTAATAGACAGTAAGACATATGGTTACTTAAAAGTGGAGAAGCCAAGAATGCCCACCATGTTCGGGATTCCGAAAATACATAAGGACGAAATGAATCCACCCTTGCGACCAATAGTTTTGGCTGAAGGATCTAAAACCTTACCACTTGCTAAGTTTATAGATGGGAAATTGAAGGCAATATGGGTAAAAAGGTGTAATATATTAAAAGACTCTTGGGATTTTTTAAGAGGTTTAAAACAAGATTTATGGAAAGAGCATCTAAGATTTTTGACTATAGATGTAGTAGACTTGTTTTCAAGCATACCCCACGAACAAGGATTAAAATTACTGGAAGAAATAGTGTTTGAAGATAACACTTTAAGTCATAATGAATGTACAGTAATTATGCAGTTGATTGATCTGGTTCTAAAGTATAACTTCATTTATTTTAAGGAAGAATACTTTCACCAGATAAAGGGAGTAGCAATGGGGGCAGCTTGTGCCCCTACATATCTAAATCTGGTTTTGGCTAAATGGGAAGAGAAATTTGTTTTACAATCACAATATAAGAGGTGTTGGATACAATATAAGAGATTTTGGATGACATTTGTATTCTTTGGGTGGCACCGAGTGAACAGGTACCAGTATTTATAGATTTTTTAAATGCAAGTACAGATTTTTAGAATTCACTTATTCCTTGAGTGAAGATACCTAGAATTCTTGGACATAGAAATATAAAAAAAGACAATACATTTCAGTCCAAGGTTTATAGGAAAAAGACCTATTCAAACTCTTACCTACACTATAAGAGTGCTCATCCTATGCATTATAAAAGGAATATAGTAAAGGCCAGTATATTAGGTCATGTAGGATGACTTCAAATGATGATGATTTTATGGAAGAAATGAATGTTCTTAGAAAAATGTTTAAGAATAGAAATTATCCTGACTGGTTAATAGAAAAGACGGAGATAGAGGTGATGGAAGGTAGGAAGAGTAAATTTAAACCTATATTGGGTATAGATGCTACTGAGAAGGAAGTAAATACAAAAAATGTGGATGAGAATTTCAGTAATGCATTGGTATTAGAGTACAATGCCAGTTCAAGGATAGTGAGAGAAATAGTTGAAAATGAATGGAATAGATTCATAGCTTTCACTGATTTGGACAACATTATGAAAAGTAATTTAAAAGTAGTATACAAAAATTCCAATAACCTCAAAAAACTATTGGAAGGTAATACAGATACCCGATATCCTAATAGGAGAATAAAGAAAGGTACATTTAAATGTGGTCATTGTTCGCAATGCACATATGTTATAAACAAAGATGAAGTTTTTATAGAAAGTAGAAACGTAAAGCTAGAAAGTAGGGACTTTAATAATTGTGATTCTAAAGGCTTGGTATACCTGGCATTGTGTAAGACATGCCAAGGTTTTTATGTTGGAAAAACAGAAAGGAAACTAAAAAGGAGAATATACTAACATATATATGACACACAGGTAAAAAAGGAAACAAATGCACTGTATAAGCACACTAAGGAAGGCCCGGAGGCACAATTTACATTTTATGTTATTGAGAGAGTAGACACAGATAAAGGGGAGGGCTGTGGGAAGAAAGAATAGAATATAGGGAGCTGTACTGGCAACTATTACTAGAGGCAAACAAAGCCCCTGGTCTTAACGAAAATATTTCCATAGCACCCCTTTTGAAAATAAGATCAGCCAAATTGTAATATGTGTCTAATAGGAATTTCAAGAAAGTTGCTCAAACCTTACTTATAAAGAGTCCTAAATGCTTTATAAACTCTCTACATACTTTTTACTAAACATCTTTTTTGTTAAGTAATTTTTATTTAATGTTCATTTGAATGCAATTTTAATAACATGTTTTTAATAAGTTTTTTTAATCAAACAGTAATAAATTAATTTTTAACATATGTATGTATTTATAGACCAAGCATATATTAAAGTAGGCATTTTTAGAACTCACTTTATGTAAGTTATGTTTTAAGGAAAAGGGAATGGTTTGTTATTTTGTTGTTCCTTGCAAAATCTTTGTATGGCCACTAGATGGTGCTAAATGGATTAGTTTTTGCAGAAGTATTTCTTTCATCAAAGGAAAGTTTCATTTCATTTTTTACTTATTTAGTATTTTTTAATTCATTCATGCATTTTACCAAAATTTAACACAGTTTTAAAAGTGAATGGTTATTTATAATAAGAGTATGTGATTTAGTAATGTATTGATACACACCTTTCAATTTTTATCATATAAAACATAAAATGTTAACATCAGGTTAAAAGCACTTTTTTCTCTTTTTCTCAATTACAAGTTGATTGCTTAGCAAAGCTGATTTGTTAATTGAAACAATGTGCTCTATAAAAGGTGTTAGCTTTGGAAACCGCCCACATCTGATGAAGTAGGAGAAACGAAAACATACTGTGTATTTGGAGGCGTTTATGTGAACTGTTTGTGGTTTGTGGATTAAACTTCTGTTTCCTGTGACAGCTTCGGTTCTATGCTTTATTGTTTTACCTTCTGGGTCATCATACTACCTTGTGCAAATCACATTTCAAAATATTTGGTTTGCCAAAAAACACAGCAAAGGCACCAGAAAAATGCTACAAGCAAAATCAGCATGTGCATGCACTTAAGTAGGTAGATGGAATGCTCTCCTTTAATCTCAGTTCAGATATAAGCAAAACAAGTAACCGAAACCTTAATTCTCAGTTCAGGTATGAGCAAAATAAACAGGCAGCATGCAGTTGGTCACATGTCAGGCACTCTGAAGCCAGGTGTTCAGATAGCATCAGGAAGATGCTCTCCATCCATTAAAACTTACATACGTACTTCAGGTCAAGAAGACTTTATTGATAGCATCCAAGCGCTACATTTTGCTTATACCTGAACTGAGATTTTAGGAGCTGAGTCAATGTTGCGTTAATGTCCTGCATGGGACGTCACATGCAGGACCATAAACCAGGGGCCTTAAATGTGACGTCTGCATGCACAGACCTCAGAACTGTTCTGCCGCATTCGAATGTCAAATCGATCGCATTGCTCCTCTACTTTCAAGACATCTAAAGCTAAGTACCCAGTTGGGGAATTCTTAAAATTTATTAACATTTAACCTTGGTTTGCTTGTTTGATGATGTTCATCGTGTTTCACTGTTGCAGTTATGACTGTAGGGTTCTCCCCTGCCGGCAGGCAGTCCTCGGTCGGCCAGAATCCCAAAGTCTGGGTCCGGCGTCGGCTGTTCAGCCATGCTCCCTGACGTCAGAGTGCCAGGAGTACAAAGCTGACAGCCGACGCCATGTTCTCCAGTCTTTCTTGCCATGCGATGATAGCAGTTCGCAAGTGCCGGTCGGCTGACTCCTGACAGTTTTTTCTGAACAAACTTCAGTCCGAAGACTTTCTTCTCCTACTCAAAGCTAAGTACCCTGTTGGGGAAACTTTTTTCTTGCTCCAGTCCTATGTCAGAAAAAGTTAATAATTGTATTTCATGTGGGAAGCAAATACCTCATAAGGATTTTCATTCTTACTGTATTCCTTGCTTAGGCCCTGACCATGACGTAGCTAGTTGTCGGTTTTGTGCTAGATTCAATCAACGTACAATTAAACGAAGGTACGATTTTGCATTTCATTACTTCGGTAGGCGTTTTAATTACAAAATGTCGTCGGATACGGTTCCGGCTACCGGAGTTCACAAAGCGCAAGGACAAAGACAGGCCTCCGAGGTCCAAATCAGACGATATCATTCAAGCAGAGCCAGCTTCAGGTTCGGCCGTCGTCAGTGAGGTGCTTTTGCAGCCCCTGTCATCGGCCATTTCGGAACCGATGGCCGAAACGGACTCCCACGAGGAGCCAACTAGGCCTTTGAATATTTCTGTTGCAGGACCTTCGGACAATGCTCCTTCGGATGGGTCCGGAGCCGCTGTGCAGGTACCGGCTTCCGAAGGGGTTTTCAGGCCTACTCAGCTTCTAATAAAGGCAAAGACAAAGGCAAAGACTCCTTCCAAATTAAAGACTGCCATACAGGCCTCTTCTGATCCGGCTCCCAAGTCACAGAAACAGTTACTTAAGATGGCGGAGGACTTACTTACTATGAATAGGGGTTCACATCCCCCAACAGATAAAAGGCCAAGGCAGGAAGTCTATTATGACTCCTCTGATCAGGCTTCTGTTTCTTCAGTTTCTTCTTCTGACCAGGAATATTCTTTCCCTCCTTATGAGGATTCTGATGCTGAAGAATCCATTCCTTCAGCTTCTCCCCCTGAGGACTTCTCTTTTGGGGAAACTTTGCATGAAATGAGGGAACATTTCCACTGGGAAGGACAGGAGTATTCGGAATCTAAGAAAAGACTAAGGGATTTTCTTCTTCTTCCCCAACATAGACCCCTGGCTATTCCTCCTATTTTGGATATTGTGGATGATGCTTTTTCGGAGGCTAAATTAACCCCTGACTCTTTTCCTCCAGCTCCTGTTAAGCCTGACAGATATTACAGGGTTCCTGATTCCCACCAGTTTTTATACAAGAACCCTACTGCTGACCCTGAAACCATTTCTCAGGGTCCTAAGGGGGTTAAGGCCGCTTCTGCTAAAAACCTCATTCCCACTGAGAAGGATTCCAGATCTTTAGAAAGATGGGGCAAAAAAGTGTACACTTCTGCTACTTTATCTATTAAGGCTTTAAACTGTCAGTTTCATGTGCTGAAATACCAGCAATTTCTCCTGTCTGTTTTAAAACAAAAGCTAACTTCCATTTCCGCCTGTGCAGATGATAAGGAATTACATGACTTAATCAGTTGGGAAGCATGGTTTACACTGTGGATTTGATGCCTTGGAGGCTTCTTGTAGGGCTGCTGCCTGTGGCACAGTAATTAGAAGGCATGCATGGTTAAAGGAACAAAATTTGCCAGATCAAGTAAAAGCTAAATTATTGGATGCTCCTGTTCAGCATAATGTTTTGTTTGGATCTAAAGCTGAAGAGGTGATTAAAAAGATGGAGGACAAGGCAAAATCCATGCAAACAGTTAAAGATTTCGTACAAGTACAGCCACCCAGATTTAGTAGGAATTGGCCTACTAAAAATTGGTCCTTTCCCAATTCAGACAGGCCTCAGAGGGGTAGATACAGATGCTCCCGAGGAAGGCCTCAAACACAAGCCTCTTATAGACCAAGACAGTGGACTGCTTCCACCCCTAGGGGAGGAGAGGACAGGTCGCAAGCTCATAGGAAACAGACTCAATGACTCCCTCTGTTGGGCTGCAGGAACTTCTTGCCTGGAAGCCCCTCTCGGAGGAAAACTTTCTTCACCCAAATTGGACTCATATAACCCAAGACAAGTGGGTTCTGGATGTGGTTTCAAGAGGTTACAAATTCCATTTTCATACCCTACCAAGGCCAAGCGGATGGCCATATCTTCCAAAACATCAATGGACAGAGGCCTTAAACCAGGTGGAAGCTCTCTTGGCTATGAAAGCCATAGAACTAGTTCCACTTTCAGAGATGGGACAAGGTTTTTACTCAAGGCTCTTTCTAGTCCCCAGGAAGCAAAATTCATGGAGACCCATTCTGGATCTGTCAGTCTTGAACACTTTTCTAGAGATACCAAAATTCAAGATGCTTACTCTACAGCAGCTACTTCCAATGCTGACTAAAATGCATGGATGGTAACTTTGGATTTAAAGGAGGCATATTTACACATTCCCATCAGGCAGGACCGCAGAAAATACCTCAGGTTCAAGGCCGGATCGAGGCACTTTCAATTCTCTGCGCTGCCCTTTGGATTGTCTACTGTGCCCAGGGTCTTCACCAAATGCCTGGCTCCAGTAGTAGCTTATTGCAGATGCAGACTCAAGGGAATTCAAATTTACCCTTATCTGGACGACTGTCTTATTCAGGCAGACAGCAAGGATGTCTTACTCCAGCATCTACAGTTTGTTCAGAATCTTCTCAAGTTCCTGGGATTCACTGTAAACATAAAAAAGTCAAATTTGACTCCCTCACAACAGATAATTTTTCTGGGCGCTTCTCTAAACACAACAACCCAGATGGCATTTCTGACATACGAAAAACAGTTACAGCTGGCTTCAACTTTCAAAACCTTGGCAACTTTAACTCAGCTATCTGCAAGGAGATTCCTGCAGGCTTTGGGTTACATGGCCTCCTGCATCCTTCTCGTACCATATGCAAGACTACATATGAGGAAAATACAGTGGTACCTAAAAAGTGTATGGTCTCAGCATTGCCACAGTTTAGACATACTGATCTCCATCCTGCCTTTTCTTCAAAAGGAATTCCTTTGGTGGTCCAAGGCATGTACTCTAAACAAAGGAAAACCCTTCTGCCTGCCTCCTGCCACTCAGATACTAACCACGGATGCCTCAGATTATGCCTGGGGAGCCCATTTTCAGGGCAACTGTCTGCAAGGCCTTTGGACAAAGGATCAGAAGCACCTGCATATCAATTTAAAGGAAATGTTAGCCGTTCAGAAAGCCCTATTGGCCTTCAGGAATCTTCTACAATCAGGACAACTACTGATACGGACAGACAACACCACAGTTATGTGGTACATAAGCAAGCAAGGGGGATCTCATTCCTACCCCCTTTGCAGACTAGCCATGGATCTGTGGAACACAGCTCTAGCTTGCAATCTGGACCTTCAAGCTCAGTTTCTACCAGGGAAGCAAAACTTCCTGGCAGACAGTCTGAGCAGAAACCTGTCGGACCCACACGAATGGATGCTGGATACCGAAATATTCAGGATGATTACAGCAGTCTGGGGATGTCCTCACATAGACCTCTTTGCATCCCACCTCAATCATCAACTACAGATTTTTTGCACCAGGACTTTCCACGAACAAGCTTGAAAAGTGGATGCACTATCATTCAGTTGGAGAAACCTCTCGGGATATGCCTTTCCGCCTCTTCCTCTTCTTCCACGGGTATTATTAAAGATCAAACAAGACAAGCCCAAGATGATAATCTTGCTGGCCCCAAATTGGCCTCGACAGTTTTGGTACCCAACTCTGAAAAACCTTTGTCTGGAGCCCCCTTGGATTTTACCACAGACTCCGAAGCTTCTGTCCCAACACCAGGGTCAGGTTCTACACTCCCATGTCAGAACACTCAGCCTGGCGGCCTGGTTAATCCAGGGTCTTTGATTCATTCTCTCCTACCCAATCAGGTTATGGATGTCATTTTAGAAGCCAGACGTCCTAGCACTAGAAAATCTTATGCAGGAAAATGGAAAAGATTTTGTTCCTGGATGCAGGCTCAGGATTCTGATCCTCTTCTTCCTAACATTCCTTTGATTTTACTTTACCTGACAGACCTCTTACATAAGGGTCTCTCTTTCTCTTCCATTAAGATACATGCCTCTGTTATTTCTGCTCATTATAATACAGACCCTCCAATCTTTTCCCACCAGCTCATGAGACAGTTTCTCAGAGGAGCTAAGAACTTAAGGCCCCTAGATCTCCTCCCATTCCTGCTTGGGATCTCAACTATGTTTTGGAAAAGCTCACCTTACCTCCTTTTGAGCCTGCTGCCACTTCTGACATCAAGTTTTTATCTTGGAAAACAGCCATCCTGTTAGCTCTGACCTCTGCCAGGAGAGTTTCAGAGTTGCAAGCTCTTATGGCTGTGGAACCTTATATTATTTTTCATCAAGACAGGGTGTCTTTGAGGACTAATCCTACTTTCATGCCTAAGGTGGTTTCCAAAGTGGCTTTAAATCAAACTATTCACTTGCCAACTTTTTTCCCCACTTCTCAAAATAAAGGGGAAAGGATCTTACATTCCTTGGATGTACACAAACAACTACGTTTTTACCTGGACAGAACCAAGAACATCAGGAAATCAGAGCAATTGTTTGATGTCCTTCAGGGATGCATCTGCAGTCCTTACAAATGGGTTGTCCTGTCGTCAGGCAGCCCTTCGGTCGGCCGGATTCCAAAGTCTGGGTCAGGCCTCGGCTGGTGTCGCACTTCACCCGACGTCATAGCTGCAGTTATTCGGGTATAAAGGCATCAGCCGACGCCATTTTCCTCAGTCTTTCTTGCCGAGTGGTGCCCGAAGCAGAAGCTGTTCGCAAGTGCCGGTCGGTCAGAACCAGAGATTACTACTACCGAATTCTACTTCGAAGACTTCTAAAAAGCTAAGTACCCCGTTGGGGACTCTTTCTTGCCTCAGCCGATGTCAGAAAAAGTGAATAACTGTTTAACTTGTGGGAAACAAATACCTCATAAAGATTTCCACTCTTACTGCTTACCTTGTCTAGGCCCAGACCACGACGTCGCAGCTTGTCTAGCCTGTGCTTCTTTAACCGGGCGGACGCTTAGGCGCCGGTCGGAGTTTGCTGAGGCGTTTTTCGGCTCCGATTTTGCTTATATTATGCCGTCGGATCCTCCGACTTCGCAAATATTTAAAAAACGCAAGGAAAAGGACCGACACTCGCAGTCCGCGGTTTCGGCCGAAACCGCGGTTAAGCCAACCGCGAGTGTCTCGGTTTCGGCTGAAACCGAGCAAGCGGTTCCTCCTTCAGCCGAAAACTTTCCTTCTGCCGAGGCCTCTTCCAACCTCGTGGAATCGGCTTCTGATATCCCACCTGCTGTTACAGTTTCTCAGGAATTATCAGACACTATTCCCTTGGATATTTCAACCCCTGCACGTGGAGCTGCTAGGCCACCTGCAGCCATGTCCATTAAGGCCTTTGCCAGGGCTAAAGCAGCTAAAACTATTAAATCTGTGCCTGCTAAGCCCCCCTCTCACAGGCCTAGCTCTAGTTCACAAATGCTTAGTTTAGCAGAGGATCTCATTTCTTTAATCCGAGGATCCCAACCTCAACCAGACAGGGCCTCTCACCCGCCTCCAGAGAAGAGGCCTAGAGCAGAGCCCCCTGAGCCAGTGTCTACAGATGATTCCTCTGATGACTCAAATGATACAGACCCTCCAGAGGCCCCATACTCCCCTTATGAAGACTCTGATGGTGAAGAGTCCATTCCTTCTGCCTCTCCGCCTGAGGAATTTTCCTTTGGGGAAACCCTGCATGCTATGAGGGAACAATTTCAGTGGCAGGGCCAGGATTTTTCAGATTCCAGAAAAAGGCTTAGAACTTTTCTGCATTTACCACAACATAGGCCTTTAGCCATACCTCCAGTTCTTTCTGTTGTAGATGATGCATTTAATGATGCTTGTACTGCTCCTGATTCTCTGCCTCCGGCCCCTGTTAAGCCCGATAGATACTACAGGGTCCCGGACACACATTACCACTTGTATAAGGCTCCCCTTGCAGATCCAGAGACTATCTCCCAAGAACCTAAGGCTGTAGCAGCCACCTCTGCCAAAAACCACCTCCCCTCTGAAAGGGAATCCAGATCCTTAGAGAGATGGGGTAAAAAAGTTTACACTTCTGCTACTCTTTCAGCTAGGGCCTTGAACTGTCAATTTCACATGATGCAGTATCAAGAATTTTTGCTAGACCAGTTAACCAAAAAAGTGTCCTCAGATGAAACAGTAGACAAAAAATATATGCAGGAAATGGTACATAACATTCAACAAGTCAGTAACCATTCCCTAAAATGCGGCTATGATGCACTGGAGGCTTCCTTTCGATCAGCCATGACTGGCACAGTCATCAGAAGGCATGCATGGCTAAAAGAACAGGCCTTACCAGACCATGTCAAATCAAAACTATTAGATGCTCCTATGGATAAGATCAATTTGTTTGGCTCTCCTGCACAACAAGTACTGAAGAAGATGGAAGAGAAGGCAAAATCTGTCCAAACAGTAAAAGATTTCTTACAGGTCCAACCTCCGAGGTTTAGCAGGAATTGGCCCTCCAAGAATTGGTCCTTTCCAGACTCCTCCAGAACTCAGAGAGGCAGGAATAGGCGTTCAAGAGGCAGAGGCCAATCCAGGGGTGCTTACAGAGGACGTCAGTGGCAGGGCAACAACCAGCGAGGCACAGCAACAGACACAGCCACCACCACAACTACAGGTCAATCACAGTGACTTGGCTCTGGCACCGCCTACCAGGGAACAACTGCAAGCACCCTTAGGCGGGAAGCTAGCTTTATTTATGACAAACTGGCATTACATCACAAGAGACAAGTGGATTTTACAGATAATAGACCAAGGTTACAGGTTTCACTTCCATACTCTACCAGGGAAGAGAGGAATGCCAAACCTACCTCCAAATCAAAAGACAGAGGCACTAAAACAAATATCCCAATTATTAAGGATGAGAGCTGTAGAAAAGGTACCATCTATGGAGCAAGGGAAGGGATTTTACTCCAGACTCTTCCTGGTACCAAGTAAAGAAGACAAATGGAGACCTATTCTCGACTTGTCCGCTTTAAACACATTCCTCATTGTTCCAAAATTCAAAATGCTGACCCTACAGCAGCTTCTTCCCATGCTGGGCAAGGAGTCTTGGCTGGTGACTCTAGATCTCAAGGAGGCATACCTGCACGTCCCCATACGACCAAACTGCAGAAGATACCTCAGATTTCTTGCAGGATCAGAGCATTATCAATTCTCAGCATTGCCCTTTGGCTTATCTACTGCGCCCAGAGTGTTCACGAAATGCCTGGCATCAGTAATTGCTCATTGCAGGCTTTAGGGAATCCAAATCTACCCATACCTGGACGACTGCCTGATACAAGCGGACAACAAAAGCAAGCTAGCAGAAGATTTACAAAGGGTCATTTATCTGCTACAAGCCCTGGGATACACAGTCAATATAAAAAAGTCAAGACTGATACCATCCCAGAGAATAACCTTTTTGGGTGCAGAGTTGGACACATCAAGGCAAATAGCATTCCTAACAGTAGAAAAACAGGAGCAGCTACCTCTCTACTTCTTGGCCTTAACAAAACAGAACCATCTGACAGCAAGAAAAGTTCTGCAAGCCTTGGGCTTCATGGCATCCTGCATAATATTGGTTCCTCATGCCAGACTGCATATGAGAAAACTACAGTGGTACCTAAGGAATTTATGGTCTCAACACAAGCACAGCTTGGAAACCCAGATTCCCATTATTCCATGCCTGAAGCAAGAATTCCTATGGTGGGCTCAGGCTCGTCAATCAAACACAGGATTGCCTTTTCACAGTACTCAACCAAGCCAAACCATCACGACAGACGCCTCAGATCTCGGTTGGGGGGCACACATGCTGAACAAGTACATACAAGGCTTATGGTCTCAAAACCAGCTGCACCTACACATAAATCTAAAGGAAATGCTGGCAGTAAAACTGGCAATTCAGGCATTTAGACCATTCCTTCAGCAAGGTCTATTGATGATAAGGACAGACAACACCACAGTTATGTGGTACATCAACAAACAGGGAGGCACACACTCGTATCCTCTTTGCCGGATGGCACTGGATCTCTGGAATGTGGCCCTGAGCTACAACATTCAGTTAAAAGCAATTTTTGTACCAGGAAAAGAAAACATCCTAGCAGACATTTTAAGCAGGACTACCACGGATGCCCACAAATGGATGCTGCATCCGGACATCTTCAAAACCATTACAAGAAAATGGGGACTCCCAGAAATAGACTTATTTGCATCCCCATAATCACCAACTAAAGAAATTCTGCACAAGGACGTACCACCCGCTTGCTTGGAAGGTGGACTCCCTATCCTTCAGTTGGAAAAACCTGACAGCATATGCATTCCCACCACTTCCTTTGATGCACAAAGTGCTATTGAAGATCAAAGAGGACCGTCCAAGGATCATTCTGATAGCTCCAGACTGGCCAAGGCAACATTGGTACCCATTACTGAGGAGCATGTCTCGGGAACAAATATGTCCACTACCCCTGGTTCCCTTGCTGTTAACACAGAACAACTACAACAATCTGCATCCAAACCTGAAAACTCTGCAGCTGACTGCCTGGAACATTGCATAAGTCCAATTAACCCAAATTTATCCCAAAGGGTTAAAGACATTATCCTTGAGGCTCGCAGACCCTCAACAAGGAAACATTATTCAGCAAAATGGAAAAGATATCTCATTTGGAGTACTGAAAAAGGAGAAGATGTGTCACTGGTAAACATAGCCAACATTCTGGAATACTTGGCAGAGCTCTTCCACACAGGCCTGTCCTATTCCTCCATCAAGATTCATGCATCAGCTATTTCAGCAGAATACGACTTGGATCCTCCTGTCTTCTCACATCCTCTGCTCAGACAGTTTCTGAGAGGAATTAAAAATGTAAAGCCTCCTAGGAAGCCACCATTACCAGCATGGGACTTGAACTTTGTGCTAGAAAAATTGACACTTCCTCCTTTCGAACCAGCAGCAACAGCGGAATTGCAATACTTATCATGGAAGACTGCTTTCCTGCTGGCAATCACTTCAGCAAGAAGGGTTTCTGAACTTCAGGCATTAATGGCAGTGCAACCATTCTTGATCTTCCATCAAGATAGAGTGTCCATGAGAACAAATCCTTCCTTTATGCCTAAGGTGGTTTCCAGAGTTTCTTTAAATCAGGCTATCCACCTACCTACATTCTTCCCTAACCCACAGAACAGGGAGAAAGACTGCTACATACCTTGGATGTACATAGACAATTACGCTACTACCTGGACAGGACCAAGGGCAATAGAAAAACTGACCAGCTACTGGTAGCATATGCAACAGGAAGGGAAGGAAAAGCAATTTCAAAACAGACAATCTCCAAGTGGATAGGAAATTGCATTAGATTTTGTTACTCCTACCATGGAAAGAAAACTCCAGAGAACATCAGGCCTCACTCTACAAGGGCAACAGCCACTACCACAGCCTTCTTACGAGGAGTGGCTACCAAGGACATTTTAGAAGCTGCTACTTGGAGCTCCGTGCATACATTTGCCAAGCATTATAATTTACCTTTATACTCTAGATCCCGAGCAGGCTTTGCCACTGCTGTTTTGCAAGGGATCCTAACTACACCATAACTTTATTTGTCCACCTCCCCAGTTTGGCTATGGTATTCTACCCATTTGTAAGGACTGCAGATGCATCCTTGAAGGACATAGTACAGTTTTGTACCTACCATAAATGTAGATGTCCGATAGGAATGCATCTGCAGTCAGGATTACCCACCTTCCCTCTGTGGTGCTCCTAGGGTATTTGCCCATCTTATAGCTAGCTGGGGGAATCTATTATGGTGTATTTGTTTGTATATATGTACATACATGCTTATTTTTTGTGTTTGCTCTCTACTATTTGGAATCATTGGCATCTATCCAAATTTAGCCTTCCAAGAGGGCACCTGGCATCTGGGGCAAGAAAGACTGAGGAAAATGGCGTCGGCTGATGCCTTTATACCCGAATAACTGCAGCTATGACGTCGGGTGAAGTGCGACACCAGCCGAGGCCAGACCCAGACTTTGGAATCCGGCCGACCGAAGGGCTGCCTGACGACAGGACAACCCATTTGTAAGGACTGCAGATGCATTCCTATCAGACATCTCCATTTATGGTAGGTACAAAACTGTACTTTTCTTATGCTTCAAGTTCCCAAGGTAAAGCCATTTCAAAACAGACCATTTCTAAATGGATTGCTCATGGAATCAGATTTTGCTATTCACACCATGGAAAACAAATCCCAGGGAGTATAAGTATTCATTCCACCAGAGCTGCTGCCACTTCCGCTGCCTTCCTCAGGGGAGTTCCTACCAAAGACATTTTGGAAGCTGCAACTTGGAGTTCAGTGCATACTTTTTCAAAGCACTACAATCTACCTCTCTACTCTAAGTCTAGGGCAGGCTTTGCTTCTGCAGTCTTACAGGGCCTTTTAGCCGCCCCTTCTACTTTATGACCACCTCCCTTTCCTTCTGCTTTGGGATTCTACCCTACAGTCATGACTGCAACAGTGAAACACGATGAACATAGTACAGTTGTGTACACTTACCATAAATGTAGATGTTCGAGTGTCTTCACTGTTGCAGTCTGGGTTTCCCTCCCGCATGTCCCCTCTTATTTTTACTTTTGTGTGGTTCCTTTTTTAAACCATTCTTCTGAGGTGTATTTGCAAAGGGTATGGGACCTTATTCATTTTGGGATTCCTGACATCTGGGGCAAGAAAAACTGGAGAACATGGCGTCGGCTGTCAGCTTTGTACTCCTGGCACTCTGACGTCAGGGAGCATGGCTGAACAGCCGACACCGGACCCAGACTTTGGGATTCTGGCCGACCGAGGACTGCCTGCCGGCAGGGGAGAACCCTACAGTCATGACTGCAACAGTGAAGACACTCGAACATCTGCATTTATGGTAAGTGTACACAACTGTACTTTCTTCGTGTTTCACTGTTGCAGTCATTTGGGTTATCCCTGCCAGGGTAGCGCTCAGTCGGCCCGAATACCAGAGGCTTAGTATTTCTGTGTGGGCTGCCGTCGCTTCAGGACTGACGGCAGGTCATCAGGGTATAAAATAAGGCAGCCGACGCCATCACATCAGTTTTTCTTGCCGAGGAGCCCAAAGCAGAAGCAGTTTGCACGAGTGCCGGTTGGTCGCTACCTGAGTTTTCCATTTCCGAACTAAAGTTGAAGTCTTCTAAAGCTAAGTACCCCATTGGGGATCCTTTTTTCTTGCTCTAACCAATGTCAGAAAAAGTTAACAATTGCCTCACCATTGGAAAGCAAATACCACATCGAGACTTTCATTCTTATTGCGTCACTTGCTTAGGCCCAGACCATGACTTCCCCCGCTGTCGCTTTTTTGCATTGTTCAACACCAGAATTATACGTCATCGGGCCCTTATTGTAGCTAGATATTTTCACTCTCAGCCTCGAATTCCGGTATGACTTCGATAAGCCATCCAACAGCAGATCTTCCGAAAAAACATAAGGATAAAGACATAGACAGACCATACAGGCCCAAAACTGCCGATGATGCTTCCGTTAAGTTAGTCGTCAGTTTTCTGGTCCTCAGTGAGGCGCTTTCGCAGCCCCCGATGCCAGCTTCTTTGGATTTGCAGGCCGCTACCGAGTCCGGTATGCTGCGAGACTCTTCATCAACTAAGGATCCTGCGAATGTCTCTACCTTGGATGGGTCCGGAGCCGCTGAGCAGGCAGCGGCTTCCAAGGAAGTGCTTCGCACTACAGATTCTCGACACAGACCGAAAACTTCTTTTGTATCTACCGTTCTTTTGAAAACTACCGAGTATCTAAGACCCAGGGTACGAACCACACCCAAAAAAATGACGACCCAAGCTCAGGCACCTGCTTCCTTGCCTCAGTCTCAAATGCTTAAAATGGCGGAAGACCATATCATGCTTATCAGGGGAAGCCAGGCTACCCCTTCCAAAAGAAAGAGAGATTTGTCCCCAATAGTTTTATCTGAACAGGAGTCCGATGAATCTGATGCATCAGAATATGAAGATGTGCAACCCCTCTCTGCTTATGAGGATTCTGATGCAGAGGAATCCATCCCTTTAGCCTCTCCACCTGAGGACTTTTTCTTTGGGGAAACCCTACATACCTTAAGGGAGCATTTCCAATGGGAATGTCAAGACTACCCTCAGTCAAAAAAAGAGACTCAGGGAATTCTTAGATCCAAGTATGCTTGGTTAGCCACCCTAGACTTAAAAGAGGCCTACCTACACATCCCAATCAGCGAATAATGCAAGAAATACTTATGTTTCAGGGCAGGATCACTGCACTTTCAGTTCTCTGCACTTTCCTTTGGCTTATCCACTGCTCCCAGAGTTTTCACAAAAATGTCTGGCTCCTGCCATTGCTTTATGCAGACAAAGAAATATTCAAATTTACCCATATTTAGACGACTGCTTGATTCAGGCAGACAGTCAGGAAAAGCTGCTAAAGCACCTGACCTCTTGATTCTCAGATTCTCAACACAGACCGATGACTTCTTTCGTGCCTACCATTGTAAAGGACGTACTGACCTCCTTGGGGTATACTGTCAACGAAAAGAAATCCAAACTAGTACCCACACAAAAAATTGTATTCCAGGGAGCAAGCCTGGACACAGCATCCCAGATGGCATTCCTTACACCAGAAAAACAAACCTACCTGACAGCCTACTTCTCTCAACTAGCCACCAGACCCCAGTTATCCGCAAGGAAAATGCTGCAAGCTCTGAGCTTTATGGCTTCTTGCATTCTACTCATTCCATATGCCAGACTGCATATGAGAAAACTACAATGGTGCCTAAAAAGCCTTTGGTGTCAGCACTCCCAAGACTTGGAAACTCTTATACCATTGATACCTTGTTTAAGGAAAGATTTTCTTTGGTGGGCAGCAGCATGCTGCCACAACAAGGGACTTCCCTTTTCACAACCCCAAGCCGCCCAGACCCTCACCACAGACGCATCAAACTATGCCTGGGGTGCACACCTGGATGGCAGGTGCATTCAAGGCCAATGGAGCCCAAATCAAATACATCTGCACATCAACCAAAAAGAGATGTTAGCTGTTCAGCACGCTCTGACAACCTTCAGACCCCTACTCTCCCCAGGGCCTCTACTGATCAAAACAGACAACACCACTGTGATGCGGTATATCAATAAGCAGGGAACTCACTCGTACCCTCTGTGCAGACTCGCCATGACCTTTTGGCACACGACCTCAGCCATGCAACTACACCTGTTAGCACAATTCCTGCCAGGCTCTCTAAACTCTCTGGCAGACCACTTAAGCAGAAATCTTCTGGACCCACATGAGTGGCAGCTAGACCAAAGAACCTTCACCCTTGTAACCCAGAAATGGGGCACCCCAAAGGTCAACCTCTTTGCCTCCCACTCCAACCATCAGCTCAGAAAATTCTGCACCAGGGAACCTCACAGCAAGGCCTGGAAAGTAGATGCTCTATCCTTCCAGTGGGTCAACCTCTCAGTCTACGCATTTCCCCCTTTACTGCTCATTTCAAGCGTACTGCTCAAAATAAGGGAGGAAAAACCAAGGACAATCCTGATTGCCCCAGACTGGCCACGCCAGCACTGGTACCCACTGCTGCGCAACCTGCCACCCCTGCCACCATAGCATCTCCCTCAGATCCCAACACTCCTGACCCAGAGGAATGGAGAATTCATGCATCCCCAATTGCAGACCCCCAATCTGGCAGCCTGGCTTATTCCCTGACCACTTCACAAGCTGCCAATTTAAGGAAACAAGTTCTAGATGTGATAAGTGAGGCCAGACGTCCTAGCACTAGAAAGTCTTATGCTGACAAGTGGAAAAGGTTTTGCACCTGGATCCAGGCTAAGGGAACCTGGAATGACACAGCCCTCCCTACCTCTCATCCTGGACTACCTGGCTGACCTAATATACAGGGGTCTAGCCTTCTCTTCTATTAAAATTCATGCCTCTGCCATCTCTTCTCATTTCAGCACAGAGCCACCTCTTTTCTCCCACCCTGTCATCAAACAGTTCATAAGAGGGGCTAACAACTTGAGGCCACTCAGAAGAGCACCTACCCCAGCTTGGGACCTAAACTTTGTATTGGAAAAGCTCACCCTGCCCCTCTTTGAACCAGAAGCTTCAGCAGAGTTAAAGTTTCTCTCTTGGAAGATAGCCTTGCTTCTGGCCATCACTTCAGCTAGAAGAGTATCCGAGTTACAAGCACTTATGGCTGTAGAGCCCTTCATCATTTTCCATGCTGACACGGTCTCCCTCAGGACTAACCCTTGTTTCATGTCAAAAGTTGTGTCCAGTGTGGCTCTCAACCAATCCATTAATTTACCCACCTTTGTCCCTAACCCACAAAACAAGGGGGGAAGAATTATGCACTCTCTAGATGTGCACAAACAGCTCAGATTCTACCTAGACAGGACTAAATCATTTAGAAAGACTGATCAATTGTTAGTCAGCTTTGCTGCAGGAGCAGAGGGCAAAGCCATATCAAAACAAAACATTTCCGAATGGATAGCACACTGCATCCATTTCTGCTACAAGCAGCATGGGAAACCTCCCCCTAGGGGGGTCAGGACACATTCTACTAGAGCAACCTCCACCTCTGCAGCTTTCCTCAGAGGGGACCCCACCAGGGACATCCTGGAAGCTGCAACATAGACATCTGTTCATACCTTCACCAAGCATTACCACCTGCCTGTCTTCTCCAAATCCAGGCAGGCTTTGCCACCGCAGTCTTGCAGGGCATCCTAGCCAGCTCCCAGTCATCTTGACTGCCTCCACACTTTTCTTCAGCTTTGGGAATCAACCCAAATGTGATTACTGCAACAGTGAAACACGAAGAACATAGTACAGTTGTGTACACTTACCATAAATGTAGATGTTCGAGTGTATTCACTGTTGCAGTCCTGGATGTCCTTCAAGGATGCTTCTGCAGTCTTTACAAATGGGTTGTCCTGTCGTCAGGCAGCCCTTCGGTCGGCCGGATTCCAAAGTCTGGGTCTGGCTTCGGCTGGTGTCGCACTTCACCCGACGTCATTGCGGCAGTTATTCGGGTATAAAGGCATCAGCCGACGCCATTTTCCTCAGTCTTTCTTGCTGCGTGGCGCCCGAAGCAGAAGCTGTACACAAGTGCCGGTCGGTCAGATCCAGAGATTACTACTACCGAATACTACTTCGAAGACTTCTATAAAGCTAAGTACCCCGTTGGGGACTCTTTCTTGCCTCAGCCGATGTCAGAAAAAGTTAATAACTGTTTATCTTGTGGGAAACAAATACCTCATAAAGATTTCCACTCCTATTGCATACATTGTTTAGGCCCAGACCACGACGTAGCAGCTTGTCTAGCCTGTGCTTCTTTTAACCGACGGACGCTTAGGCGCCGCCGGACTTTGCTGAACAGATTTTCGGCTCGATTTTGCCTACATTATGCCGCCGGATCCTCCGATACGCAAATAACCAAAAAAGAAAGGACCGACACTTTCGCGGTCCGGTTTCGTCGAAACCGGTTAAGCAAACCACGAGTGTCTCGGTTTCGGCCGAAACCGAGCAAGCGGTTCTTCCTTCAGCCGATAACTTGCCTTCTACCGAGGTCTCTTCTAACCTGGTAGAAACGGCTTCTGAAATCCAACCTTCTGTTGCGATTTCACAGGATTTATCAGACACCATTCCCCTGGATATTTCTACCCCTGCACGTGGAGCAGCTAGGCCTCCTCCAGCTATGTCTATTAAGGCCTTTGCCAGGGCTAAAGCAGCCAAACCATCAAAACCTGGCCTGCCAAGCCCCCCTCTCACAGGCCCAGCACCAGCTCCCATATGCTTTCTTTGGCTGAGGATCTCATCTCTTTAATTCGTGGAGCCCAGCCTCATCCAGACAGGGCCTCTCTCCCTCCTCCAGAAAAGAGGCCTAGAGCAGAGCCCCCTGAGCCAGTATCCACTGATGATTCCTCTGATGACTCAGAACATACAGACCCTCCTGAGGCTTCTTATTCTCCTTACGAAGACTCTGATGCTGAGGAGTCCATCCCTTCAGCCTCTCCTCCTGAGGAATTTTCCTTTGGGGAAACCTTGCATGCTATGAGGGAACAATTTCAGTGGCAGGGCCAAGATTTCTCAGACTCTAGAAAAAGGCTTAGGACCTTTCTACACTTGCCACAGCATAGGCCTTTAGCTATACCTCCAGTTTTATCTGTTGTTGATGATGCATTTAATGATGCTTGCACTGCTCCTGATACTTTACCTCCGGCTCCTGCTAAGCCCGATAGGTACTACAGGGTCTCGGACACTCATCACCACTTATATAAGGCTCCTTTTGCAGATCCAGAGACTATCTCCCAGGGCCCTAAAGCTGTAGCAGCTACTTCTTCTAAAACCCTCCCTCTGAAAGGGATTCCAGGTCCTTAGAGAGATGGGGTAAAAACGTTTACACCTCTGCTACTTTGTCAGCTAGAGCTTTGAACTGCCAATTTCATATGATTCAATATCAAGAGTTTATGCTTGACCAGTTGACTAAAAAGCTGTCCTCTGAAGAATCTTTAGATAAAAAGTATGTTCAAGAAATGGTACATAACATACAGCAGGTTAGTAACCATTCTTTAAAATGTGGCTATGATGCACTGGAGGCTTCCTTTAGATCAGCCATGACTGGCACAGTTATCAGGAGGCATGCATGGTTGAAAGAACAGGCATTACCAGACCATGTCAAATCTAAGCTTTTGGATGCACCTATGGACAAGGTCAATTTATTTGGTGCCCCACAGCAGGTACTAAAAAGATGGAAGAGAAAGCAAAATCTGTGCAAACAGTGAAAGATTTCTTACAAGTTCAACCTCCAAGGTTTAGCAGGAACTGGCCCTCCAAGAATTGGTCCTTTCCGGACTCCTCTAGGGCACAAAGAGGCAGGAATAGGCTCTAGAGGCAGAAACCAATCCAGGGGTGCCTACAGGTCGCCAGTGGCAGGGTAACAACCAACGAGGCATGGATACAGCCACCACCACTACAACAACTCAATCACAGTGACTTGGCGGTGGCACCGCCTACCACGGAACAACTAGAAGCACCCTTAGGCGGAAAGCTAACATTATTTTCAAGAAACTGGCACTGCATTACAAGAGAAAAATGGATTTTGCAAACTATAGACAAAGGTTACAGGTTCCATTTCCATACTCTACCAGGAAAGAGAGGAATGCCAAACCTACCACCTACTCAAAGGACAGAAGCTCTAAAACAAATATCTCAATTATTAAGAATAAGAGCTGTGGAAAAGGTACCATCTATGGAGCAAGGAAAGGGATTTTACTCCAGACTCTTCCTGGTACCAAGAAAAGAAAACAAATGGAGGCCTATTCTAGACCTGTCCGCTTTAAACTCATTCCTCATTGTTCCAAAATTCAAAATGCTGACCCTACAGCAGCTTCTTCCCATGCTGGGCAAGGAGTCTTGGCTGGTAACTCTAGATCTCAAGGAGGCATACCTGCACGTCCCCATAAGACCAATTTGCAGAAGATACCTCAGATTTCTTGCAGGATCAGAGCATTATCAGTTCTCAGCATTGCCCTTTGGCTTATCTACTGCCCAGAGTGTTCACGAAATGCCTGGCATCAGTAATCGCTCATTGCAGACTTCAGGGGATTCAAATCTATCCCTACCTGGACGACTGCCTGATACAAGCGGACAACAAAAACAAACTAACAGAAGACTTACAAAGAGTCATCTACCTGCTGCAAGCCCTGGGATATACAGTCAATACAAAAAAAGTCAAGGCTGATTCCATCCCAAAGAATAACCTTTCTGGGTGCAGAACTGGACACATCAAAACAAATGGCATTTCTAACTGCAGAAAAGAAAGAGCAACTTCCTCTCTATTTCTTGGCATTAACAAAGCAGAACCGTCTAACTGCAAGAAAAGTGCTACAAGCTCTAGGCTTCATGGCATCCTGCATAATACTGGTTCCTCATGCCAGGCTGCATATGAGAAAGCTACAGTGGTACCTAAAGAATTTGTGGTCCCAGCACAAGCACAGCCTAGAAACCAAAATTCCAATGATCCCATGCCTGAAGCAAGAGTTCCTATGGTGGGCTCAGGCCTGTCAATCAAACACAGGATTACCCTTCTGCAAAAGTCAACCAAGACAAACCATCACGACAGATGCCTCAGACCTCGGTTGGGGGGCACACATGATGGGCAAGTGCATTCAAGGCCTATGGACTCAAGACCAGCTGCATCTGCACATAAATCTAAAAGAAATGATGGCAGTAAAATTGGCAATCCAGGCATTCAGACCTTTTCTCCAAGAAGGCCAGTTGATGATAAGGACAGACAACACCACAGTTATGTGGTACATCAACAAACAGGGAGGCACACACTCATACCCTCTATGCCGGCTGGCACTGGACCTATGGGATGTGGCTCTGAGCTACAACATTCAGTTACAGGCAATTTATGTACCAGGGAAGGAAAACATTCTAGCAGACATATTAAGCAGAACTACAACAGATGCCCACGAATGGATGCTGCATCCGGACATCTTCAAAACCATCACAAGAGAATGGGGATTACCACAAATAGACTTGATTGCATCCCCATTCAATCACCAGTTGAAGAAATTCTGCACAAGGACTTACCACCCACTTGCTTGGAAGGTGGACTCCCTATCTTTCAGTTGGAAAAGCCTGACAGCATATGCATTCCCACCACTTCCTTTGATGCACAAGGTGCTTCTCAAGATCAAAGAGGAACGTCCGAGGATCATTCTGATAGCCCCAGACTGGCCAAGACAACATTGGTATCCACTGCTGAGGAGCATGTCTCGGGAACAAATATGGACACTGCCCCTGATCCCATTACTGTTAACACAGAACAACTACAACATCCTGCATCCAAACCTAAAAACTCTGCAGCTAACTGCCTGGAACATTACATAACAGCAATTAACCCAAATTTATCCCAAAGGGTTAAAGACATAATCCTGGAAGCTCAGACCTTCAACAAGAAAGAATTATGCAGCAAAATGGAAAAGATATCTCATCTGAGTACTGCAAAGGGCAAGATGTGACACTGGTGAACATAGCCAACATCCTGGAGTACTTAGCGGAGCTCTTCCATACAGGCCTGTCCTATTCTTCCATCAAGATACATGCATCAGCTATTTCAGCAGAATACAGCTTGGATCCTCCTGTTTTCTCATCCTCTGCTCAGACAGTTTCTGAGAGGAATTAAAATGTAAAACCTCCCAGGAAACCTCCATTGCCAGCATGGGACTTGAACTTTGTGCTAGAAAAACTGACTCTACCTCCTTCGAACCAGCAGCAACAGCAGAATTACAATACTTATCCTGGAAGACTGCTTTCCTGCTGGCAATAACTTCAGCAAGAAGGGTCTCTGAACTACAGGCATTAATGGCAGTACAACCCTTCCTGATCTTCCATCAAGATAGAGTGTCCATGAGAACAAATCCTACATTTATGCCTAAGGTGGTATCCAGAGTCTCTTTAAATCAGGCTATCCACCTTCCTACATTCTTCCCCAACCCAGAGAACAGGGAGAAAAGCTCTTACATACCTTGGATGTACACAGACAATTACGCTACTACCTGGACAGGACAAAAATAATAGAAAAACTGACCAGCTTCTGGTAGCATATGCAACAGGAAAGGAAGGAAAACCAATTTCTAAACAGACAATCTCCAAATGGATAGGAAATTGCATTAGATTTTGTTACTCCTACCATGGACAGAAAACTCCAGAGAACATCAGGCCTCACTCCACAAGGGCTACAGCCACTACCACAGCTTTCTTACGAGGAGTGGCTACCAAGGACATTATAGAGGCTGCTACTTGGACCTCCGTGCATACATTTGCCAAGCATTATAACTTACCTCTATACTCTAGATCCCGTGCTGGTTTTGCCACTGCTGTTTTGCAAGGGATCCTGACTACACCATAATCTATTCTCATTTCCTCCTCCCTAGTTTAGCTATGGTATTCTACCCATTTGTAAGACTGCAGATGCATCCTTGAAGGACATAGTACAGTTTTGTACCTACCATAAATGTAGATGTCCGAGGAATGCATCTGCAGTCAGGATTACCCACCCTCCTTCCCCTCTGAGGTACTCCTAGGGTATTTACCAATCTTCAGCTAGCTTGGGGGGGATCTATTATGGTGTATTTGTTTGTATATATGTACATACATGCTTATTTTGTGTGTTTGCTCTCTACTATTTGGAAACCTTGGCATTTATCCAAATTTAGCCATCCAAGAGGGCACCTGGCATCTGGGGCAAGAAACACTGAGGAAAATGGCATCGGCTGATGCCTTTATACCCGAATAACTGCCGCAATGACGTCGGGTGAAGTGCGACACCAGCCGAAGCCAGACCCAGACTTTGGAATCCGGCCGACCGAAGGGCTGCCTGACGACAGGACAACCCATTTGTAAAGACTGCAGATGCATTCCTCTCGGACTTCTACATTTATGGTAGGTACAAAACTGTACTTTTCCCTCCTTCCATCCCCTTGTCCCTCTCTCAATTTCTCTCTCTCTCTCCTTACACGGAATTGTTGGTATTTACTCTCTACTGGTGGTGTTCTTCCACCATAACCTAGCTCCCTCTTGTGGGCTCCTGACAGTTAGGGCAAGAAAAACTGATGTAATGGCATCGGCCGCCTTATTTTATAACCCTGACGACCTGATGTCAGTCCTGGAGCGACGGCAACTGATGCAGAAATACTAAGCCTTTGGTATTCGGGTCGACTGAGGGCTACCCTGGCAGGGATAACCCAAATGCGATGACTGCAACAGTGAATACACTCAAACATCTACATTTATGGTAAGTGTACACAACTGTACTTTATTAGCCAATGTTCGCTAAGAAGGGTAAATGCTGATGCGGACGTCAAATTCCGCATAAGGACTCCCATGACCGTTGCGTATTCTCTTTAGGCTGGGAACACTACCATACCTCCTGTGCCATCTGCTAATCCTTCATCCCGAAAACGCTTAGAAGCCGTCTGGCTGCCCTCAATCTGTATTTGGAAAATCAGAGGCTTAAAAAGTTAGCACTAAGGATGGATCTGGAGTTGGCTGCCCAGATGGAACCACCAAGAAAAAAGGTCAAGCTTTCACAGCCTACTACCTCTGCCCTTCCATTGTCGGACGCCCCGCCAGCCACCGATGTAGGTGCTGAGGGATGTCCGCTAGAGCCGTCTACTTTGGCATCTCCCCTTGAGGATGCCGCTTCTAAAATACCTGCCAACACGTCCGTGGAGGTTACTCAGACATTGGTTATTACCGAAGTTGAGGGGGAACGAGGCTCCATCAGATGCCCATCTGGGATGCAGGAATCTGAGTCATCTTCCTTAGCTCAGGCCCTGCAGTCTAGGCCTACTCTCTCTCCTAAAATTACCCCTTTAAAAAGGAAACAAAAGAACAAACATTTATCTTCCTCTCCTGAGGGACAACCTGACTGGCAGTCTTTTACACAGTCTTTGATGCAGGCCTTTATGGCCCTTAGGCCCTCGGCCTCTTCACCTGCCAGTATCCCAGTGGCTCAGAAATTTCAATCCTCCCTCCCATTTCTCAGAAAGAAGAAGAGTTTTTTTCTTCATCATCAGATGAGTCTGTTACATACACATCACAAATAGCCTCCCCCCGGAATACTGTTCCCCAGATGAGGAAGCCCTAGAGAGAGACTGTCTTCCAGAAGACATTACTTTTCGGGACACAATTACTAAAATGAAAGAATATTTTAAATGGGATACTACCCAAATGACTGAAACTCAAAATAGATATTTTGAGCTGCTGCAGGTTGAATTTCCCTCTCCATCTGCCATCTCTCCAGATGTTCGTCGTGTTTCACTGTTGCAGTCATTATATATGGGTTATCTGCTTGCAGGTAGCCCTCAGTTGGCATGATTAACAAAGTCTTGGGTCCTGTGTCAGTTGTTGTCCCTTCTTCCATGATGTCAGGTCGTCAGGGGTATAAAACATGCAGCCGACACCATTACATCAGTCTTTCTTACCGTGTGGTGCACGAAGCAGAAGCATTTCGCAAGTGCCGGTCGGCTGAGTCCTGAAATTTTCGTTTTCGAGGTTCAGAACCGAAGTCTTCAACTAAAGCTAAGTACCCTGTTGGGGAAATTTTTTCTTGCTCCTTACCAATGTCAGCAGAAGTTAATAATTGCATTACTTGTGGAAAGCAAATACCTCACAAAGATTTTAATTCGTACTGTATTCCTTGCCTAGGCCCTGACCTCGACGTACCTTGCTGTCGGTTTTGTGCTTTATTTAATCAGCGCACTATCCATCGCCGGTATATTTTCGCCTCTAAATATTTTGGTTCTCGGTTTAATTATCCAGAAATGTCATTGGTTAGCCATCCGTCTACCGGGATTCCAAAAAAATGCAAAGATAAAGACAGAGACAGGCCGCTGAGGTCCAAAACTGCCGACGACGCTTCTCCTAAACCAGTCGCCAGTTCACCCGTACTCAGTGAGGCGCTTTTGCAGCCCCAGATACCCGCTACTTCTGTTTCGCAGGCCTCTACTGAGACCCATTCGGAGTCCAGTATGCCGCGAGATGCTTCAACTATGGAACCCGCAGATGTCTCTACCTTGGATGGGTCCGGAGCCGCTGTGCAGGCACCGGCTTCTGAGGGTGTATTCAGGCCTACGGACTTGCATATTAAACCAATGCCTCCTTCTTTACTTAGGCCTAAATCTCGAACCATGCCTAAAAAACCGACGCCCAAGCCACATTCTCAGGCTTCTATGCCTAAAAAAACAAATGATAAGAATGGCTGAAGATCTAATAACTCTAATCAGGGGTAGCCACCCCCCCCCCCTTCTAAGAGGCCTAGGACTAAAGTTGATTATGAATCTTCTGACCAGGATTCTGTTTTTTCTGATTCTTCTGATGATATGGATTTGCCCTTATCTACTTGTGAATATTCTGATGCAGAGGACTCCATTCCCTCTGCTTCCCCTCCTGAGGATTTTTCTTTTGGGGAAACCTGACATACTCTAAGGGAGCATTTCCACTGGGAAAGCCAGGATTTTTCTGATTCAAAATAGAGGCTTAGAGACTTCCTTCTCCTACCTCAGCATAGGCCTTTAGCTATTCCTCCTGTACTAGACATTGTTGATGATGCCTTTTCGGAATCTAGTTTGGCCCTGATTCCTTGCCTCCTGCTCCCAGAAAACCTGACAAATACTACAGGGTCCCTGAGTCCCACAAGTTCCTTTTTAAAAATCCTATTGCAGATCCAGAGACTATTTCACAGGGGCCCAAAGGCATTAAGGCTTCTACTGCTAAAAATCCTACCCCTTCTGATAGAGACTCCAGGGCGCTGGATAGATGGGGTAAGAAGGTTTACACGTCTGCAACCTTGGCCATTAGGGCTTTAAACTGCCAGTTTCATATGTTAAAGTATCAGCAACATGTTATTGGACTGCTTAAACAGAAAATGATGTTGATTTCAGATTGTGTGGAAAATAAAGAATTACAAGATTTAATGCATTCTGCTGAACAAGTTGGAAAACATACTTTGCAATCTGGTTTTGATTCATTAGAGGCTTCTTGCAGGGCTGCTGTTACTGAGTCTGTGCTCAGAAGGCATGCTTGGCTTAAGGAGCAATATTTGCCTGATCATGTTAAAGCTAAATTGTTGGATGCTCCCTTAAATCAGGACCGCCTGTTTGGCAACAAGGCTGAGGAAGTTCTTAAAAAGATGGAAGATAAAGCTAAATCTTTGCAAACTGTTAAAGATTTCTTACAAGTTCAGCCTCGTAGATTTAGTAGGCACTCTCCCTCTAAGAATTGGTCCTTTCAAGCCCCTTCCACCCCTTCCAGGTCTTCTCAAGCCAAACCCAGACACAGCAAAAACCCCAGGTTTCAGTCCCAGGGACATACAGAACTAGGCAGTGGGGGGCCTCCACTTCTAAATCTGGGAATAATAAGACTCCCCCCTATGGTAAACTGTCTCAATGACTTCCTTTTAAAATTTCCAAAGCACTTATGAACTGACTGCCCCTTTGGGGGGAAAGATTGCTCTTCATGCAGAGAATTGGGAATTCGTTACCCAGGACAAATGGGTTTTAAATATAGTGTCCTAGGGATACAGATTTCACTTCCACACATTGCCAACACCAAGCGGGTGGCCGGACCTACCCCCAAAACAGTGGGCAGAGGCCCAAAAACAAGTACTTTCATCCTTAAGCATGGGGGCTATTCAGCTGGTACCAGAAGAGGAAAAGGGACAAGGTTTCTACTCAAGACTTTTCCTGGTACCCAGAAAAGACAATTCATGGTGTCCTATCCTGGACATGTCTACTCTAAACACCATTTTGGAGATTCCAAAATTCAAGATGCTGACTCTTCAACAATTACTTCCTATGCTAGGCAAAGATGCCTGGTTGGCAACACTAGATTTAAAAGAAGCATACATGCACATCCCAATCAGGCAATCTTGCAGAAGATACCTACGCTTCAAAGCAGGCTACACGCACTATCAGTTCTCTGCACTGCCCTTTGGTTGTTCTACTGCTCCCAGGGTATTCACAAAGTGCCTAGCCCCAGTTATTGCATTTTGCAGGTAAAGAAACATTCAAATATACCCATACCTGGGCGATTGTCTAATTCAGGCTGAAAGCCAGGGCATGCTTTTGAATCATCTGGCCTTTGTACAAAGTGTTCTAACTTGTCTGGGATACACCATAAATGAAAAGAAATCACACCTGGTACCCTGTCAACAAATTATATTCCTGGGAGCAAGCTTGAATACAACGTCCCAGATGGCTTCCCTCATGCCAGAGAAACAAATTCATTTGACAACCTACTTCAAACAAGTGGCCACAAAAACCCTGATATCTGCAAGACAAGTACTGCAAGCCTTGGGGTTCATGGCCTCCTGCATTCTCCTAATTCCATGTGCAAGACTGCATATGAGGAAACTTCACTGGTATCTAAAAAGCCTATGGTGTCAACATTCTCAGGATCTAGAAGCAATGATTCCTATCATACCTTGCCTATGCCTAGAGTTCCTTTGGTGGGCAGAGGCCTGCCACCAAAACAAGGGACTACCTTTCACACCACCCCCTGCCGCCCAAACCCTAACAACAGATGCATTAGACTATGCATGAGGGGGGCTCACCTGGCAGGAAAGTGCATTCAGGGCAAATGGAAACCAAGTCAAATGTACCTGCATATCAATCAAAAAGAAATGTTAGCTGTACAGAATGCTCTGACAGCCTTCAAGGACCACGTTCATCCAGGACAACTAATGATAAAGACAAATAACACCACTGTTATGTGGTACATAAACAAGCAGGGGGGTACACATTCGTACCCCCTCTGCAGACTAGCCATGGCATGGTGGAACACAGCCTTGAGCTACCAGGTGCACCTACAAGCTCAATTCCTGCCAGGAAAATTAAATACACTGGCAGACGGACTAAGCAGAAGCCTCATGGACCCACACGAGTGGAAATTGGAACCAAGGATTTTCAACATGTTGACAAGCAAATGGGAGAGCCCAGATATAGACCTGTTTGCCTCTCCCCAGAACTACCAGTTGGACAAGGTTTACACAAGGACTCCCCACAAACAAGCCTGGAAAATGGATGCTCTGTCCTTCAGCTGGAAAAACCTATCAGTCTGTGCCTTCCCCCCTCTGCCTCGGCTCTCCAAGGTACTACTAAAAATCAAACAGGACAAACCAAGGATGATTTTGATTGCTTCAGACTGGCCGCAACAACACTGGTACCCCCCTCCTGCGCAGTGTGTCACGGTTATCCCCATGGCACCTGCCTCAGACTCCTTCCCAGTTGTCTCAGCAGGAGAACCAGATTCTGCACCCTCAGCTTCTAACACTGAACCATGCAGCCTGGCTAATTACATAATCTCTCCTTTACCATCCCTCAGTAAACCTGTGATGGATATCATTTTAGAGGCAAGGAAGCCTAGTACTGGAAAATCTTATGCTGAAAAATGGAAAGGATTATGTGCCTGGAACCAATCTCAAGGGATAAGCACAGCAGCGCCCAATTTACCTCAGATTTTACAATACTTAACTGAGATGTTTCACAAGGGCCTGTCTTTCTCCTCCATTAAAATCCACGCCTCAGCCATTTCAGCTCATTATAACACAGAACCTCCCATCTTCTCTCATCCACTGCTCAAGCATTTCCTCAGAGGAGCCAGAAATTTGAGACCACCCAGGAGAGCTCCAACCCCAGCCTAGGACCTTACCTTTGTTTTGGAGAAACTCACTCTGTCTCCTTTCGAGCCAGCTGCTACTGCAGACTTAAAATTTCTTTCTTGGAAAACAGCTTTCCTTTTAGCAATCACTTCAGCTAGAAGGGTATCTGAATTACAGGCCCTTATGGCAGTGGAGCCTTTCATCATCTTTCATGCGGACAGGGTGTCCCTCAGAACCAATCCATCCTTCATGCCCAAGGTGGTATCCAGTGTGGCTCTTAATCAATCCATTCTTTTGCCAACCTTCTTTCCCAATCCACAGAACAAGGGGGAACGGATACTGCATTCCTTAGATGTGCACAGACAACTTAGGTTCCACTTGGACAGGACTAAACCTCAAAGGAAATCTGAACACCTGCTGGTGGCATTTGATGCAGGGGCAGAGGGAAAGGCTATTTCAAAGCAAACCATTTCTAAATGGATAAGCCATTGCATTCATTTCTGCTATAAGCACCATGGAAAACCTATCCCCCAGGAGATCAGACCTCACTCCACCAGGACTGCATCTACCTCTACAGCCTTTCTCTACCAGGGACATCCTAGAACTGCTACCTGGAGTTCTGTACATACTTTCACCAAGCATTATCATTTGCCAATTTTCTCTAAATCCAGAGCTGGTCCTAATGCTATCTAAATTCCTCCTCCCAACCATAGCTTTGGGAATCTATGCAAATTTAATGACTACAGCAGTGAAACACGAAGAACATAGTACAGTTGTGTACACTTACCATAAATGTAGATGTTTGAGTGTATTCACTGTTGCAGTCCTGGTTACCCTCCCCTTAACTTCTTTTGGCTATACTTCTACTTTCCTTTACTATGCTTAAAAGCCTTTTTGGTGTATTTGCTTTTTTGTTGGAGGTTTATCCATTGTACCTTTATATTTAATTGCTTCCCATTAGGGGGGCACCTGACATCTGGGGCAAGAAAAACTGATGTAATGGCGTTGGTTGCATGTTTTATACCCCTGACGACTTGACGTCATGGAAGAAGGGACAGCAACTGACGCAGGACCCAAGACTGTGTTAATCAGGCCGACTGAGGGCTACCTGCAAGCAGATAACCCAAATGTAATGACTGCAACAGTGAATACACTCGAGCATCTACATGTATGGTAAGTGTACACAACTGTACTTTATACCTGCATGCCTAGATGCATTTGCATCAGCCTCTAAAAATCCTGATTCTCAGCCACCTGCTCCAAAGAGACCTGATCATTTCTACAAGGTGCCTAATGACCACAAATTTCGAGTAAACCTCCCCTTTGGCAGACCCTGCTTTGATAGCTATAGCCCCTGACAAGCAATCAAGACTGATTCCATCCTCGTCCCTTCTGCCTACTGACAAGGATAGCAAGAGTATGGACAGGCTGGGCAAGCAGGTTTATACTTCCTCCATCCTAGCCTTCAGGGCCATTAATTACCAGACCCATATGATTAAATATGCCTTGGATTTGGTATCCCAAGCTTCTACTCTACTATCCTCCTTGCCTGACTCCCTGCAAGACAGAAGTAGCATCAAAACTGACCCTGGCATCCCAGGTAGCCAGGCACTTGATTAGATGCAGTATGATGCAGCAGAGGCCTCTGCTAGATCTGCTGCATCTGCATCTGTGCTTCGCAGATATTCATGGCTTAGGCACCAACCATTGCCTGAAGATTTCAAATCCAAAATTCTAGATGCCCCCCTAGACCACAACCTCCTGTATATAAAACAGTCTGCTGAACTGTTTAAGAACCTTCAGAGGAAGAGCAAGGAGCTACAAGATATTAAGCACCTTCTGGTATCTCCAATACCAAAATTCTACAGAAACTACCCAACTAAGACCACCTATGTCAGAAGAACCCCCTAAACTGCTACTCCTTCTTCCAGGCATAGGAAAGGAACCAGGAGGCAAACCGTTTCCAGGCCCGCCTCATCTCAGCCTACCCACAGACAGCCATTTCAGGATAGAAATAATACCAACAATGCATGACTGCCTTGCCCACCTCTCCCTGTCATCCCGTCTCTTCCACTGTCTGCCCCTTTGGAAAACAATCACCTCTGACCTCTAGGTTCTGGCAATAGTGGAAAAAGAATATTTCTTATCTTGGCAAGAAAGGCCCACACCACAGGGCATTCCATTCCTACCCAAAAAAGCAACTTCACCTAATTCTTCACATTATCCAGGACCTGCTGGCTCATGGAATCATAGAACCTGTCTCCTCAGGCCAAGAAGGGAAAGGTTTCCACTCAAGGCTATTCCTAGTACCAAAAAAGGACTGACCATGGAGGCCAATCCTGGATTTGTCTTTCCTAAACTTCTTTCTAAAAGTCCCTTCCTTCAAAATGATATCCCTCCAAACCCTTCTTCCACTACTGCCACCTATAGCATTCATGGCCACTCTGTACCTGAAGGAGGCCTACCTCCACATCCCCAGACAACCTACCCACAGAAAGTACTTGCATTTTGCTGGGCCCTGTTCTCCATTCAATTTACTGCCTTGCCCTTTGGTTTATCCACCACACCCAGGGTCTTCACCAAATGCCTAGCTCCCACCATAGCCTCCTGCAGAACCAAGGGCATTCACATCTACCCCTACCTGGACGATATTCTTATTCTTCCAGAAAAAGAAAATACCCTGAAAAACCATCTGCAGTTTTCCATGTCTCTGCTATAAGGGTCGGGGTTCACCCTCAACCTCACCAAATCATCCCTTTTACCAGAGCAGGACAAAATCTTTCTGGGATGCAGGATTTGGACAGACCTGATGAAGGTCTTCCTTCCTCAGGACAAAGTGGTTTCCCTAAAAGACCACTTCCACAACCTTATACGGGCCTACCGTCAGCAAGACAATTCATGTGACTTCTGGGCCTTATGGCAGCCACTATACCTATGCTACCACTAGCCAGGATAAACATGAGGAAGCCACAGTGGTACATAAAGAATGTGTGGTCCCAACACAGCCACCCTCTAGAGTTCCAGATACCCTTCCTACCCTGCCTAAAAACAGTTCAGTTGAACCCAGGCCTTCCCCTCCTTCCCTCCACACCAGCTCAGCATATGCACACACATGCATCAGATCTTGGCTAGAGGGCTACCATGAAGGGCCTCAAGGTGCAAGAACCCTGGCAGGCACCCCTCTTGAGCAAACACATCAACCTAAGGGAGATGACTGCAGTTTATTTGGACCTGAAAACCTTTCTCCTCCTCCTACAGCCAGGCCCCCTGCAAATCCTCACAGACAACACCACTGCTGTGTGGTACATCAGCAAACGGGGGGACCAAGTCCTACCTCTTCTGCAGGCTGGCAATGCAGATTTGGGACTTAGCCTCATGAAACAAACTTATCTCTGCAGGCAGTCTACATCCTATCCCAGGGCAACCACCAAGTGGATGCTCTCAGCAGATCATTCTCTCTACATCATGAGTGGATGTTGCACAGAGAAGTATTTCTAGACATTTCCCACCAGTGGGGCACACCTCAAATAGGTATTTGCCTCCCCCAGAACAGACGACTGGGAAAACTTTGTACCAAGGACCACTCCCCACTAGCCTGGAGAGTGGATGCCTTCAGCATCTCATAGAAGGGATGATTTCTGTATGCCTTTCCTCTCATTCAAAAGGTCCTCCTGATAATCAGGAGGGACTTGCCAAAATCTTGCTGGTGACTCCTTGTTGGCCAAGGCAGCACTGGTTCCCCCTTCTACTGTCCCTCGCCAAGGGCAATCACCACAAGTTACCCCACAAGGTGGACTTACTCACACAGCAGAAGGGAACTCTCATCCATCCTCACCTGGAGATCCTGTGCCTAACACTCTGGGTGATGAACTTTTAATACCCTTCAGACATCGCTACTCTGAGGACGTGCCTTCTGTCCTGAGGGAGGCCAGGAAACTTAACACAAGGAGATCCTACATTTTAAAATGAGAAAGATTCTCCAAATGGTGTCTCCAAAGACATAGGGACCCCTTTCAAGCGGATGTCCCCCTAGTCCAAGGGTCTGCAACCTTTACTATCAAAAGAGCCATTTTGGCCCATCTCCCACCAAATAGAATTCATCTGGAGCCACAAAACCTATTTGACCCCTAAAATGAAAATAACACAGTGTATAAAGTTTTATATATAATTATTATCCTAAATATAAAAGAACTAAGTTTATAACAGCAATATTTAAAATCCGTCCCTATTTTTGTTCCTTTGTTTGATTGCTCGACCGCTGTGTGTGTGTGTGTGTGTGTGTGTGTGTGTGTGTGTGTGTGTGTGTGTGTGTGTGTGTGTGTGTCTGTGTGTCTGTGTGTCTGTGAGAGAGAGATATCTTTCAACCTCTTAGAACAAGAAATCTGGACAAAGCCATAAGTGGAGCACAAAGGCCCAAAAAATAGGAACACTTTTTGAATATTGCTCTTTCAAACTTAGTTGATAGAATAACATATTTTGCTTTAGAATTAATTTTCTGAAGGGTATGAAGTCTGGAACTCAAATGTCTGTCTATTTGTCTGACTTCAGCCCTCAATGATTTGCCAGAAAACCATAATTTTATGAGAAACAGACCAAAAATATGAGAAAAATCTTCACAGTTGAGAGGTGACTGTGTGTGTGTGTGTGTGTGTGTGTGTGTGTGTGTGTGTGTGTGTGTGTGTGTGTGTGTGTGTGTGTGTGTGTAGAAAATGCATATTAACAGAAACCATGTTATTCTAGCAAGATTTAAAGTCCACCCCTATTTTTGTTCCCCTTTATTTGTGGCTCTGTCCAGATTTCTTGTGGTAAGACTTTGAAAGGTATGGAAACCTTTCAGGAGATGCTGCTGCTGCCAGGGGATCTCTTGTTTGCTGTGTGTGGAATGCAGGGCAACAGAAATCATGTTATTCTAGCAAGTTTCTAAGTTTATAAGAGCAATATTTAAAGCCCATCGCTTGATCGCTCTGTGTGTGTGTTGTGCAGCAGGGTGGCCAATATTTTTCAAAGCTACAGGGAGCCACTGCCGAAGGGTGGAAGAGCCACATGCAGCTCCAGAGCCACAGGTTGCAGACCCCTGCCCTAGTCTTAGCTTATGTGTGCCAGCTTATCAAGTCAGGCCTTTCTTACTCTTCAGTGAAAGTGCACGTGCACCTATCTGTCATCTCTGCCTGCTTACCCTTAAACCCTCCTTTACTCTCCAGGTTAGATGTTAAATTGATGTTCTTCGTGTTTCACTGTTGCAGTCATTACATTTGGGTAATCTGCTGGCAGGTTGCCCTCAGTTGGCCTGATTAACAAAGTCTTGGGTCCTGCATCGGTTGCTGTCCCTTCTTCTATGACGTCAGGTCATCAGGGGTATAAAACATGCAGCCGACGCCATTACATCAGTCTTTCTTGCCATGTGGTACCCGAAACAGAAGCTGTTTGCAAGTGCCAGTCGTCCGACTCCTGAAGTTTTCGTTTTCGAGTTTCAGAACCGAAATCTTCAACTTAAAGCTAAGTACCCCATTGGGGAAACTTTTTCTTGCTTCTTACCGATGTCAGTAAAAGTTAATAATTGCATTACTTGTGGAAAGCAAATACCTCATAAGGATTTTCATTTGTACTGTATTCCTTGCCTAGGCCCTGACCACAACGTACCATGCTGTCAGTTTTGTGCTTTATTTAATCAGCACACTATCTGTCATCGGTACATTTTTGCCTCTAAATATTTCGATTCTCGATTTAATTATCCAGAAATGGTTAGCCATCCGACTACTGGAATTCTGAAAAAACACAAAGAAGAAGACAGATACAGGCCGTTGAGGTCCAAAACCGCCGACTACGCTTCTCCTAAGCTAGTCGCCAGTTCGCCAGTAGTCAGTGAGGCACTTTCGCAGCCCCTGATACTCACTACTTCTGACTCGCAGGCCTCTACTGAGACCCATTCGGAGTCCAGTATGCCGCGAGATGCTTCCCCTATGGAACCCGCGGATGTCTTTACCTTGGATGGGTCCGGAGCCGCTGTGCAGGCACTTGCTTCTGACGGTGTATTCAGGCCTACAGACTTGCATATTAAACCGACTCCACCTTCTATTCTAAGGCCTAAATTTCAATCTATGTCTAAAAAACCGATGTTCAGGCCCCTATGCCTAAAAAACAAATGCTCAAAATGACTGAAGATCTTATTACTCTAATCAGGGGTAGTCAACCCTCCCCCCCCTTCTAAGAGGCCTAGGACTGAGCTTGACTATGATTCTTCTGATCAGGACACTGTTTCCTCTAATTCTTCCAATGACCTAGATTTGTCCTTTCCTACCTATGAGGATTCTGATGCAGAGGATTCCATTCCCTTTGCTTCCCTCCCCTGAGGACTTTTCCTTTGGGGAAACTTTACATACCTTAAGGGAGCATTTCCATTGGGAAAGTCAGGAATTATCTTAATCTAAAAAGAGGCTTAGGGATTTCCTTCTTCTACCTCAGCATAGGCCTTTGGCTATACCTCCTGTACTAGACATTGTTGATGATGTGTTTTCGGAATCCAGTATGGCCCCTGATTCCCTGCCTCTGGCTCCCAGTAAACCTGACAGATACTACAGGGTTCCTGAGTCCCACAAGTTCCTTTTCAAGAACCCTGTTGCAGATCCAGAAACCATTTCTCAGGGGCCTAAGGGCATTAAGGCTTATACTGCTAAAAATCCTACCCCTTCTGATAGAGATTCCAGGGCACTGGATAGATGGGGTAAAAAGGTTTATTCTTCTGCAACTTTGGCAATCAGGGCTTTAAACTGCCAATTTCTTATGCTAAAATATCAACAGCATATTATGGGACTGCTCAAACAGAAAATGATGTTGATTTCAGACTGTGTGGAAAATAAAGATTTACAGGATTTATTGCATTCTGCTGAACAAGTTGGAAAACATACTTTGCAATGTGGTTTTGATTCTTTAGAGGCCTCTTGCAGGACTGCTGTTACTGGGTCTGTGCTTAGAAGGCATGCTTGGCTTAAGGAGCAATCTCTGCCTGATCATGTTAAAGCAAAATTGTTGGATGCTCCTTTAAATCAGGACCGCCTGTTTGGCAATAAGGCTGAAGAAGTTCTAAAAAAGATGGAAGATAAAGCTAAATCTATGCAAACTGTAAAAGATTTCTTACAAGTGCTACCTCCAAGATTTAGTAGGCACTGGCCTACTAAGAATTGATTCTTTCCAGCCCCTTCCAGATCCACTCAAGCCAAACCCAGAAACACCAAAAGCACCAGGTTTCAGTCCCAAGGGACTCTCAGAACTAAGCAGTGGGGGGCCCCCATTTCCAAATCTGGAAATAACAAGACATCCCCCTATGGTAAACAGTCTCAATGACTTTCCCTTTAAAATTACCAAGCACTTACCTTTCAGCCACCCCTTTGGGGGCAAAAAATTGCTCTTCATGCAAAAAACTGGAAACTCATAATCCAGGACAATGGGTTTTAAATATAGTGTCCCAGGGATACAAATTTCATTTCCACACGTTGCCAACACCAAACGGGTGGCCAGACCTGCCCCCAAATCAGTGGGCAGAGGCTCAGAAACAAGTACTTTCCCTCTTAAACATGGGGGTTATTCAACCGGTACCAGAAGAAGAAAAGGGACAAGGTTTCTATTCCGGGCTTTTCCTGGTACTCAGAAAAGACAAATCATGGCGTCCAATTCTGGACCTGTCTACTCTAAACACCTTTCTGGACATTCCAAAATTCAAGATGCTGACTCTTCACCAATTACTTCCTATGCTAGGCAAAGATGCCTGGTGGGCAACTCTAGATTTAAAAGAAGCTTACCTGCATATCCTAATCAGGAAATTTTGCAGAAGATACCTACGCTTCAAAGCAGGCTACTTGCATTATCAGTTCTCTGTGCACTGCCCTTTGGCTTGTCTACTGCATCCAGGGTATTCACAAAGTGCCTGGCTCCAGTAATTGCATTTTGCAGGCAAAGAAATATTCAAATATATCCATACCTGGACGATTGTCTAATTCAGGCAGAAAACCAGGCCATACTTATAAATCATCTGGCGTTTGTAAAAAGGGTTCTAACTTGTCTAGGGTACACCATAAACGAAAATAAATCACAACTGGTACCCTCTCAACAGATTACATTCCTGGGTGCAAGCTTGAATACAACTGCCCAGATGGCTTACCTCACGCCAGAAAAGCAAATTCATTTGGTAACTTACTTCAAACAAGTGGCCACAAAAACCCTGCTATCTGCAAGGCAAATACTGCAAGCCTTGGTGTTCATGGCCTCCTGCATTCTTCTAATTCCGTATGCTGGATTGCATATGATGAAACTTCTGTGGTACTTAAAACGTCTATGGAGTCAACATTGTCACAGCCTAGAAACAATGATTCCTATCATCCCTTGCCTACACCTGGAGTTCCTATGGTGGGCAAAGGCCTGTCACCAAAACAAGGGACTGCCATTCACACTACCCCCTGCTGCCCATCCCCTAACTACAGATGCATCAGACTATGCATGGGGGGCTCACCTGGCAGGGAAGTGCATTCAGGGCAAATGGAACCCAAACCAAATGCACCTGCATATCAATCAAAAAGAAATGTTAGCTGTACAGAATGCTCTGACAGCCTTCAAGGACTGCATTCATTCAGGACAATTAATGGTAAAGACGGACAACACCATGGTTATGTGGTACATAAACAAGCAGTGGGGTACACATTCCTACCCCCCTCTGCAGACTAGCCATGGCCTTGTGGAACACAGCCTTGAGCCACCAAGTGCAACTACAAGCTCAGTTCCTGCCAGGACAACTGAATACACTGGCAGATGGACTAAGCGGAAATCTCATAGACCCACACAAGTGGAAACTGGAACCATGGATTTTCAACATGTTGACAAGCAAATGGGGGAGCCCAGACATAGATCTATTTGCCTCCCCCCAGAACTACCAGTTGGACAAATTTTGCACAAGGACTCCTGGAAAGTGGATGCTCTGTCCTTCAGCTGGAAAAACCTATCAGTCTACACCTTTCCCCCTCTGCCTCTGCTCTCCAAAGTTCTGCTAAAAGCCAAACAGGACAAACCAAAAATGATTCTGATTGCTCCAGACTGGCTGCGCCAACACTGGTACCCACTCATGCGCAGTGCGCCACAAATATCTCCATGGCACCTGCCTCAGACACCTTCCTTACTGTCTCAGAAGGAGAGCCAAATTCTGCACCCTCAGCACCCAACATTGAACCTTGCAGCTTGGCTAATCACTTAAATTCACCCTTAGCATCCCTCAGCAAACCTGTGATGGATGTCATCTTGGAGGCGAGAAGACCTAGTACTAGAAAATCTTATGCTGACAAATGGAAAAGATTCTGTGCCTGAAACCAATCTTTAGGGATGAGCACAGCAACGCCCAATTTACCTCAGATTTTGCAATATTTAACTGAGATGCTTCACAAGGGCCTGTCTTTTTCCTCTATTAAAATCCACGCTTCAGCTATTTCACCTCACTATAACACAGACCCACCCCTCTTTTCTCATCCCCTGCTCAAACAGTATCTCAGAGGGGCAAAGAACTTGAGACCTCCCAGGAAAGCTCCTACCCCTGGCTGGGACCTTAGCTTTGTTTTGGAAAAGCTCACTTTACTTCCTTTCGAGCCAGCTGCTACTGCAGACTTAAAATTTCTTTCTTGGAAAACAGCCTTTCTCTTAGCAATCACTTCAGCTAGAGGGATTTCTGAATTACAGGCCCTTATGGCAGTGGAGCCTTTCATCATCTTTCATGTGGACAGGGTATCTCTGAGGACTAATCCATCATTCATGCCCAAGGTGGTTTCCAGTGTGGCTCTTAACCAGTCCATTAATTTGCCAACCTTCTATTCCAATCCACAAAACAAAGGGGAACGGATTCTGCATTCCTTGGACATGCACAGACAACTTAGATTCTACTTGGACAGAACTAAATTTCGAAGAAAATTTGAACAATTGCTGGTGGCATTTGCTGCTGGGGCAGAGGGGAAGGCTATTTCAAAACAAACAATTTCTAAATGGATAAGCCATTGCATTCATTTCTGCTATAAGCACCATGGAAAACCTATCCCCCAGGGGATCAGATCTCATTCTACCAGGGCTGCATCTACTTCTGCAGTTTTTCTCAGAGGTGTTCCTAGCAGGGATATTCTAGAAGCTGCTACCTGGAGTTCAGTACATACTTTCACCAAACATTACCATTTACCAATTGTTTCTAAATCCAGTGCTGGCTTTGCCACTGCAGTCTTGCAGGGCCTTATAGCTGGTCCTAATGCTGTATAACTCCATCCTCCCTACCAAAGTTTTGGGAATCTACCCAAATGTAATGACTGCAACAGAGAAACACGAAGAACATAGTACAGTTGTGTACACTTACCTTAAATGTAGATGTTCGAGTGTATCCACTATTGCAGTCCTGGTTACCCTCCCTCCAGACCCCTGTTTTTCTCTTGCTATACCTATACTTTCTTTTACTATGCTTAAGAAAGCCTTTTTGATGTATTTGCTTTTGGTTGGAGGTATATTTTTGTGTGTTTTAATTTTATTTTCTCCCCATTTGGGGGGCACCTGACATCTGGGGAAAGAAAAACTGATGTAATGGCATTGGCTGCATGTTTTATACCCCTGACGACCTGACGTCATGGAAGAAGGGACAGCAACCGACTCAGGACCCAAGACTTTGTTAATCAGGCCAACTGAGGGCAACCTGCCAGCAGATTACCCAAATGTAATGACTGCAACAGTGAATACACTTGAACATCTACATTTATGATAAGTGTACACGACTGTACTTTCTTGAAAGAGTTCTTACACATTAGACCACCGAGGAAGCCTATCCCACCATTTTGGGACCTAAATTTTATCCTGGAAAAACTTACACTGGCTCCATTTGAGACAGCCAGTTCTGCATCCCTACAGATGTTCACATGGAAGGCAGTCTTGCTGGTAGCCCTCACCTCAGCTAGAAGGGTGTCAGAGTTGCAGGCACTCACAGCATGCTCTCCCTGCACTGTCTTCCACAAAGACTGAGTGACCCTGCTCACCAACCATTCCTTCATGTCCAAAGTGGTCAACGAGCTGTCATTAAATCAGTCCATTCACCTACCCACCTTCTTCCCTCTCCTACCAATGACAGTGAGATAATATTCCATTCTCTGAATGTTCACAGGCAGTTAAGGTTTTACTTAGACAAGACTAAGATCATTAGGAAATCTAATCAACTTTTTGTGTCCTTTCATCCCAGAGCCCTGGGCAAGGCAGTCTCCAAACAAATTGTCTCTTGTTGAATCAGAAAAACTATCTGCTTCTGCTACTCCTACCATGGAAAGGACTTGTATCAGGGGGTAAGAGCACACTCTACTAGGGCTGTAGCCTCCTCCAAGGCCTTCTTCAAGGGCCTAGACACAACCTCCATCCTGGAGGCAGCCACCTGGTCCACTATACATATGTTTACCAGACACTACAAATTGGATCATATCTCCAGAGCCAGAGCAGGGTTCGCTAGGGCAATCCTGCAGGGATTTCTGGAATCTGCTACCTCTACCTCTACCCGTCCTCCTTCCTAATCTGTGGTACTCTCCCAAACTAAGAATACTGCAACATGGGAATAGAAGGACATAGAATAGTTGTGAAAATCTTAGCATAGCCATAGATGTTCTTCTCATCCATGTTGCAGTATTCCTTCCCTCCCACGTATCCCCCTGTATTTCCTTTCACCCGTCAATGGGGCACCACCTAGACTGTGGTCACACTAGGGCAGTCAATGGCATTTCACCAGTCTACAGGGCATAATTTGGCTCTACCTGGTTTACTGTTCAACTGGGCAGTTGGTTCTGAGGTCTGTGTGTGCAGATGTCACATTTATGGCCCCTGGTTGATGGCCCTGCTTGTGATGTTCCATGCACCAACAGCAACCAGGCTTAAGGTTTTGTGTAGGAGCCGACGTTCGAGTAACCTGAGGTGGAGAATCCCACAGTAAGAATACTGCAACATGGAAGAGAAGGACATCTATGGTTTTGGTAAGATTTTACACAACGATTCTTTCTTTACCTATGGGGTTGTATTCCACCCAATGACCCGACGTCCGGCCTGTATACAAAAGCTTGGAGCCATTGCCTGTACGTGGGATGTCGCACTCAGGCACAGACAGAGTCAGCCATAAAAGGGACATCTGCATGTACCATCTTCAGAACTTTTTCGCTGCCATTTGGAAAGGTTGACTCATACGTTCGGTCTGCCATTCAAACCCATTGGTCGTCTTACAACTTCAGGTAAGTACCCTATAGGAGATTTAATATATTGCTACTACCTTTTGTTTTGTTAATGTCATCTAGGAAGGGCAAGTGTAGGTGTGGAAGGCAAATTCCACATAAAGGCAGTCACGAGCTGTTCTTGTTTTGCTTAAGGCCTACTCACGACCACCAGTCTTGCTCTGTTTGTCAGGCCTTCATTCCCAAAACATTGCGTAGTCATCTGTCGGCCTTGAATCTATATTGAGAAAACCAAAAACTCAAACGTCTGGCTAGGGATTTTATGGAAGGCTCCGTGAATGCTTCTGACCAGTCCGTAAAGAGGAAGGTCAGCAAGACTAGGCCCGAATCCTTTTTAGCTGCGACTGCCCCCTCCACTGTACCCCTTGAGGTTGATGAAATCCCGGTTGTGCTACCGGAAATAGGGTCCGCTCCCTCAGCAGGTACTAGGATGGAAGCCGTCAGGAGTGCGGATCCTGGCACGTCCTAGGCTATGCAGATGTCCGGTTCGGACAACTTGTGAGAACCATAGCTATTTATTGCAGAAGACTCAGGAACTGTTCCAGCTTCTTTGTCCAAAGAACTGTCGGAGGTTAGACCTATGTCCCCCATCTCTCCCCAACAGGATAAGCATGTGAAAAAGAAGCAAAAGCCTAGGCATGTTCCTGCTCCTTCTACCCCAGTATCGGATTGGGATGTTTTTTCGCAGGGCCTTATTTAAGGCCCTCATGGCTTTGAGGCCTCCTACTTTGGGTCTTCCCATAGCTGGCCCGACCTTTGTCTGCTCTCCAGTGCAGCCATCAGGGTCTCAAGGGCTTACTTCCGGACAGCCTGCAGAACTCCATATTCATGACACAACCTCTGAGGAGTCTTCATCTGATGAAGACTTTTTGGCATACTCCATTCAATTTCCCTCTCCACTGGAATATGTTTCCCCAGAGGAGGAGTCTAATGGGGGGATTCTCCCATGGAAGAACTTTCATTTGGGGAAACTATTAAGATGAGGGAGTTCTTTAAGTGGGATTCTTCTCAAATCTCAGAAGACTAATAGAGATATTATGAGCTTCTTCAGTTGGAGGCCCCTGCTCCTTCAGCAGTCCCTCCAGTACTGCCAGCCTTTTTAGATATTTTTAAAGCAGACTCTAAGATCCCTGACTTCCAAACCCCTGCTCCAAAGAGACCTGATTGTTTCTGTAAGGTCCCTGAGGATTGCAAGTTTTTTTTAATGTCCCTCAGCTGACACTGCTTTGGTTTTCATTACCTCAGATAAGTCCTAACGGTTATCTCCCTCTACCAAGCTGCTTCCTTCTGATAAGTAAACTTCTGGAAAGGTTGGGCAAGAAGGTATATACCTCTTCTGTCTTGGCTGTCGGGGCAATTAATTATCAGGCACATGTCCAGGTATGCTCTGGATTTGTTTACTCAGGCCACCCAGGCTCTTTCCCCATTGCCAGATTCAGAGGCTAAGTCTGTGGTCCTTTTTCTCTTATCATCCTACTCTCAGGTAGCTAGACACTGTATCAAGTGTAGTTATGATATAGTGGAGGCCTCTGGCAGAGCAGCAGCTTCTGCTTCTGTTCTCAGACAATGTTTCTGGTTAGGTTTCCATGCACTTCCTGATGACATCAAGGCAAAACTTGCTTGATGCTCCTCTAAACAATTCCTCAATATTTGGCAAAGCAGCTCCAGAGTTATTTAAATCACTGCAGGAAAAAGGTAAGGGACTGCAGGATTTAAAACACTTACTGGTTTCAGCAGTTCCAAAATTTCATAGTAATTTCCCTGCCAAGACTCCTTTTGTCAAGAAACCTGCTGGTTCCTCCACTTCTGGTCCTTCTGCAGCTAGACTCCTCAAGTCTTCTTGGAGACACCCACAGGCCAAAGCTGTTACTACTACAGCTGCTGATGTTCTTCATGTTGTACTGCTGCAGTCATCACCTGTGGGTTATCCCTGCTGTGGTAGCCCTCGGCCGTCCCGAATACCAGAGTCAATGATTTTTTGAGTTGGCTGATGTTGCTTGCTGGCTGACATCAGGTCATCAGTGTTATAAAGGAAGGCAGCCAATGCCATTAAATCAGTCTTTCTTGCCGTGGAGCCCGTAACAGAAGCAGTTCGCAAGTGTGCCAGTTGGTCGCTACCAGAGATTTGATTTACAGCTGAAAATGTCTAAAGCTATGTACCCCATTGGGGATCCTTTTTTTCTTGCACTAACCGATGTCTGAAAAAGTTAACAATTGTCTCGCCTGTTGAAAGCAAATACCACACCGAGACTTCCACTCATACTGCGTCACTTGTTTAGGCCCAGATCATGACATCCCCCATTGCCGGTTCTGTGCCCTCTTTAATGTGAGAACCATTCATTGTAGAACTCTTACTGTTGCCAGGGATTTTCGTCTTCCATCTTCACATTTCAAAATGGTGTCAGTCAGCCAACCATCCATACACATTCTGAAAAAAACGTAAGGATAAAGATAGAGGCAGACCATACAAGGCCAGGCCTTCCGACGACTCTGCAACTAAGCAGGTCATCAGTTCTCCAGAGTTCAGTGAGGCACTTTCGCAGCCCCTGATGCCCTTTTGCAGCCCCTGATGCCCAATTCTACCGAGACCCTTTCGGAGTCTGGTATGCTGCAGAAATCTTCTTCGTCTTCCGAGCCTTTGTTTGTCTCTGCCTCTCTTGGGTCCAGAGCCTCGACGCAGGCACCGGTTTCCGAGGAGGCCTTTTGCATTACCGACTCCAAAAAATGACGTCTTTTCTTCCGACTACCATTCCACTCAAACCGTTGGATTCTCTTAGGCCAAGAGACAAGGCCACTCCCAGGAAAACTACCTCTAGCCCCCATGTTACTCCTGCTCCTCCTCCCACAACTCAAATGCTTGAAACGGCAGAGGTTCTTATCACCCTTATCAGAGGTAGTCAGGCCACTACTTCCAAAAGGAAAACAGACTTATCTCCTGATAGACTGCTCAGAATCCTGTTCTGTTAGTATGATTGCTCAGATTTTGAAGATGAACAACAACCTCTATCTGCTTATGAGGATTCAAGAAGAAATCAAAGCAAACACCCTCCAGGAAGATCATTTTCTTAGGAGCACTGCTGGACACAGCATCCCAAATGACCTTCCTATCCCCAGAAAAGCAGAGCTTCTTGCCTCTCTGTTTCACTCAGCTGGCTTCCAGAACTCACCTCACTGCTAGGAAGTTCCTGCAAGCCTTGGGGTTCATGGCATCTTGCATGCTTCTAATTCCTCTGGCCAGGCTTCACATGAGAAAACTTCAGTGGTACCTAAAGAACCTTTGGTGTCAGCACTCTCAGCTTCTAGAGACCTCTCTCCCTGTGATACCCTGTATAAGGGCTGAGTTTCTCTGGTGGTCAGGGGCCTGTGCTCAGAACAAGGGTCTTCCCTTCACCCTTCGCTCAACCAGGCAGATCATTACCACCGATGCCTCAGAAGGCAGGTGCACCCAAGGTCTTTGAGATGCCCAGCACCTTCCCTTACACATCAATCAGAAGAAAATGATGGCAGTACAAAAGGCTGTGACTTCCTTCAAACCCCATCTCAAGCCCAGGGTTCTCCTTATCAAAACAGACAATACCACAGTAATGTGGTACATCAGGGAGGGACCCAATCTTACCCACTGTGCAGGCTAGCCATGAACCTCTGGCTGACAGCCTCTTCCATGGGACTACACCTGATCGCCCAGTACCTACCAATGATCAACAACACCCTGGCAGACAACTTAAGCAGAAACTTACTGGACCCTCACAAATGGCAGCTCCACAGAAAAACCTTTTTACAAATCACTCAGGCATGGAGGACTCCGGAGGTGCATCTCTTTGCTTCTAACCTGAACCATCAGCTGAAATAATTCTGTACCAGGGAGTATCACCACCTAGCTTGGAAGGTGGATGCATTGATCTTCCTCTGGAACACCCTCTTTGTGTATGCATTCCCTCCTCTGCCTCTTATTCCAAAGGGGCTGATCAAAATAAGGGTCAGAGAGACCAAAGGCCATCGTCATTGCTCCAGATTGGCCCAGACAACATTGGCACCCCTTACTGCGCAGCCTGACCTTTCAACCTCCCAGACAGCTTCCCCTAATCTCAGACCTCTTAACTCGGGGGGGGGGGGATGCTGCACCAGACTTTCAAACTATCAGCATGGCTAATAGTCTAAAGGCAAACAAGGGGACACTGTTAAGAAAACAGGTCCTAGACATTATCACTGAGGCCAGAAGGCCCAGCACCAGAAATTCTTATCCAGGAAAATGGAAAAGATTTTGCTCCTGGAGCCATTCCAGAAGGGGCAACACTTTACAACCTTCCATCTCTCTTATCCTGGACTACCTAGCGGACTTACTTAATAGTGGCCTCTCCTTCTCCTCTATTAAAATCCACACCTCAGCCATTTCAGCTCACTTCGATACAGAACAGCCCCTGTTCTCTCTTCCTTTGATTAAACAATTCCTCAGAGGGGCTCCTAATATCAGACCTCCCAGAAGGCCTCCCACTCCAGACTGGGACCTTATTATGTTTTGGAAAAACTAACCTTACCACCCTTTGAACCTGCTGCTTTAACCAAACTAAGATTCCTCTCCTTTCCTGGAAAACTGCTTTTCTCCTAGATATCACCTCAGCCAGGAGAGTTTCAGAAATTCAGGCACTGGTGGCGATTGAGCCCTTCATCATCTTCCATGCAGACAGGGTCTCCTTGAGGACAAATCCCTCCTTTATTCCCAAGGTGGCATCTAATGTAACTCTCAATCAGGCCATACATCTACCCACCTTCTTTCCTAACCTTCAAAACACGGGGGAAAGAATTCTACACTCATTAGATGTGCATAGACAACTCAGATACTATCTGGACCATACTAAACCCTTCAGGAAAACAGACCAACTACTTCTCAGCTTTTCCCCAGGGGCAGAGGGGAAGCCCATTTCCGAACAAACCATTTCGAAGTGGATATAACACTGTATCCATTTCTGCTATAGATTGCATGGGAACCCCCCCCCCCCAAGTCTACGCGAACCCCACTCTACTAGGGCAGCCTCCACTTCCACAGCATTCCTCAGAGGAGTTCCCACCAGGGACATCCTGGAAGCTGCCACCTGGACTTCTGTCCAAACCTTTACCAAGCATTACAACCTACCTCTTTTTTCTAAGGCTAGGGCAGGGTTTGCCTCTGCAGTTCTGCAGGGCATGCTGACCCATTCCTAGGTCTCTTACTAAGCCTATCACCCCCCTCCTCAGCTTTGGGAATCCTCCCACAGGTGATGACTGCAGCAGTGAAACACGAAAAACATAGTACAGTTGTGTACACTTACCATAAATGTAGATGTTTGAGTGTATTCATTGTTGCAGTCCTGCTTTCCCACCCTCCTTCCCCCTTATATCTTCTTTTTGAGAGGGACATAAGTTTCAACATGTGGCTTTTAGCCGCCAGGACCACTTTATCCTATTTACTCGGGCCTCTGACGGGTTAGGGCAAGAAAAACTGATGTAATGACATCGGCTGCCTTCCGTTATAGCACTGACGACATGACATCAGCCAGCAAGCGACAGCAGCTGACGCAGAAAATCATTGACTCTGGTATTCGGGCCAGCCGAGGGCTACCACAGCAGGGATAACCCACAGGTGATGACTGCAACAGTGAATACTTTCGAACATCTACATTTATGGTAAGTGTACACAACTATACTTTGTTGCCCCTCCTCAGCAGCTCTTTCAGCTCTGACAAAGTCCTCCTTGACGTTCTGCACCCTCTTCCGCGTCATACCCGTTTGTCCCTTCGCCTCTCCCTTTCCCTGCCAGCTTGGAAGGAGATCATTCAGGACTCCTGGGTGATTTCATTTATCCAAAACTGATACTTTATGACTTGGAAGACCATCCCTTCTTTTTAGGGAATACCTCAACCTCCCTCCAGTCAAATGCATCTGTTTCCCTTAATACTGGATCAACTTTCTAACCAAGGCACCATTCAGTATGTCCCTCCAGATCAGCAGGGAAGGGGATTTTATTCCAGGATGTTTTTAGTTCCAAGGAAAATGTCCCTTTGAGGCCTGTCTTAGATTTATCTGTATTAAACACCTCCATGGTGGTGCCTTTGGCCAGAATGCTGTCCCTGCCTACTCTCCTGCCTGTGGTCCCCCTTTAGCTTTCTTAGCTTCTCTGGACCTCAAGGATGCATACCTGCAATATCCTCTTCAGAAGTCTTTTTGCATTTCTCAGTGGGTTCTACGCACTTTCAGTTTACTGCCTTGCTCTTTGGTCTTTCTACTGCTCCAAGGGTATTCATAAAGTGCCCAGCCATTGCCTATTTAAGGCTGCAAGGACTTCAAGTTTACCCATATTTAGACAATCTGCTGTTTCTGGCCAGCAGCCAAGACCTCTTAACCCAACATCTGAACCTAGCCATTCCCTTTCTGCAGGCACTGGGTTTCACAATAAATCTCAAAAAGTCATGCCTCACACCAAATCAGGATTTTATATTCCTGGGGTGCAGGCTCCGCACATATTTGATAATATATTTTCTTTCTGTGGAGAAAGCAACCTATCTCAGGGTATTCATAGAGTCTCTTTTGCCTCTTCCTTCCATCACAGCCAGAGGGTTTCTGAGTTTGCTGGGGTTCATGGTCTCTACTATTCCCATGCTGCCCTTTGCAAAGCTGTACATGAGAAAGTTCCAGTGGTTTCTAAAGATAGTTTGATTCCAGCATGCTCATCCCTTAGATGTTATGATTCCCCTTATTCCCTGCCTGAAAGCAGAGTTAGGTTGGTGGATGCAGCAACTCAGTCAGAACCCTGGCCTACCTCTTCAGGTTCCTCATCCGGCTCAGCATCTCTTCACAGATGTCTTAGATTTGGGTTGGGGAGCAACCTTTGCTTCCAGAAAATTTCAAGGCCTTTGGTCCCCTTCTCAAAGGAAGGAACATGTCAACATCAAGGAAATGAGAGCTTTACTTCTAGCCTTAAAGACCTTTCACCCTCTGTTCTTGCTAGGACCCTTAAAGATCATCACAGACAATACCACGGTCCTTTGGTACATAAACAAGCAGGGGAGCACAAAATCTTCTCTTCTCTGTCACTTAGCCATCAAAGCTTGGGAATTGACTGCCCTGTACAAAGGTACTCTGCATGATGTATACCGTCCATCAGCTCAGAACTTGATGGCAGGTGCACTAAGCAGATCCATGACACAATTTCATGAGTGGATGCTCCACAGGGATGTGTTCCTGGATCTAGTTCACTGGTGGGGTACTTCAGAACTGGTTTGCCTCCCCTTTGAAAAGACAACTTCCTCGCTTTTGTGCCAGGTCCCCTCATGGAAGAGGATATTTCTCAATGCATTCCCCCCTTCCCTTTAACTCAGAAAGCCCTCTTGAAAATTCTACAGGACAAACCCAAAATCTTGTTAGTGACTCCCTTTCAGCCTAGACAGCACTGGTTCCCTCTTGTTCTTGTGCAGTTAGCCAAGGGTCATCACTACAAGTTACCTCACAGGATGGACCTGCTCACTCAAGACAAGGGATCACTGATTCACTCACATTTGCCAACTCTACAGTTAACCCTGTGGGTGATCAACTTTTGATCCCTTTCAGGCACCTATTCTCTAAGGACATGCTAAGGGTTTTGTAGGAGGCCAGGAAACCCACTACTAGAAAATCTTAATTTCCAAGTGGAGAAGATTTTCTGTTTGGTGCCAAAAACGGAAAGTGGATCCTTTTGGTGCAAACATTCCCCTAGTACGTTCTTACCTGTGTGAGTTGCTCAGCAGTGGTCTTTCTTACTCCTCATTTGAAGTCCACTGTTCTGCCTTTGACCCCCCCTCCTTAGCTTCCAGGTTAGAAGTTAAGCTTTTTCTAAAAGGTGTCCTACACTTAATACCCCCCCCCCAGGAAACCATATGATGTTAAGTTGTCTATCTCGTGTTCGTTCTTGCTGTTTGGGTTCGGAGCCGATCCTCAGCTCCGAACCCAAACAGCAGGAAGGAAGGCGAGATGAAGACAACTAACATGGAACGTTATGGTAGGTACATAACTTCTTTTTCTTCATGTTTCACTGTTGCAGTCATCACACTTGGGTTATCTGCCTCCAGGTAGCCCTCAGTTGGCCCGAATACCAGAGGCTTAGTATTTCTGCGTCGGATGCTGTCGATTCTTCCCTGACGCCATTACATCAGTCTTTCTTGCAGAGGAGGAGCCCGAAGCAGAAACAGCTCGCAAGTGCCAGTTGGCCGCTACCTGAATTTTTCATTTTCGAGTTGAATAATCCTGAAATCTTCTAAAGCTAAGTACCTCATTGGGGATCCTTTTTTCTTGCTCTAACTGATGTCAGAAAAAGTTAACAATTGTCTTGCCAGTGGAAAGCAAATACCTCACAGAGATTTTCATTCTTACTGCATCACCTGTTTAGACCCAGACCACAAAGTCCCTCGCTGTCGGTTTTATGCCTTGTTTATCGCCCAAACCATTCATCATCGGGCTGTCTTTCTGAAATGGCTTCGGTAAGCCATCCAACTACCTATTTTCCAAAAAAAACATAAGGATGAAAACAAAGACAGACCATATAGGTCCAAAACTGCCGACGACGCTTCCATTAAGCTAGTCGCCAGTCTGCCGGTACTCAGTGAGGCGCCTTTGCAGCCCCTGATGCCTGCTTCAGTGGATTTGCAGGCCTCTGCTGAGACCCATTCAGAGTCCGGTATGCCACGAGATGCTTCTTCAACTATGGAACCAGCAGATGTCTCTACCTTGGATGGTTCCAGAGCCGCTGTGCAGGCACCAGCTTCTGAGGCAGTTTTTCGCTCTACCGATGTTCGAAACAAACAGACGACTTCATTTTCAACCAAAACTACCGAGTTTCTTGGGCATAGAGTTCGCACTATGCCTAGAAAACTGACGACCAAAGTGCATGCTCAGGCACCCATGCCACAAAAATAAATGCTTAGAATGGCTGAAGACCTTATTACTCTGATTAGGGGAAGTCAGACTTCCCCTGCAAAGAGACAAAGAATCCAGTCCCCTTCAGGTTCTGCAGACCATGAGTCCGATGACTCTGACCTTTCTGATTATGAAGACATGTCCTTATCCACTATGAGGATTCAGGTGCAGAGGAATCCATTCCCTCTGCCTCTCCTCCAGAGGATTTTTCTTTTGGTGAAACCTTGCATACTTTGAGAGCATTTCCATTGGGAATGCCAAGACTATCCTCAGTCCAAAAAGAGACTCAGAGAATTTTTAGAGTTGCTTCAGCACAGGCCTTTAGCTATAACCCTTTCCCTGGATGTTGTGGATGATGTTTTCATGGAATCCAGTCTTACTCCTGACACTTTACCTCCTGCCCCTAGGAAACCAGACAGGTACTACAGAGTACCTGATACTCACAAGTTTCTTTTCAAGAATCCTACTGCTGACCCAGAGATTATTTCCCTGAGGCCTAAAGGTATCAAGGTTACTACAGCCAAGAATTCCACCCCTTCGGACAGAGATTCCAGAGCTTTGGACAGATGGGGTAAGAAGGTATATACCTCTGCAACTCTTGCTATCATGGCATTGAATTGCCAGTTTGACATGCTGAAATATAAGCAACATATTATGGAACTTATTAAACAAAAAGTGGCAACTTTCCCAGATTGTGCAGAAAATAAATAATTGCAGGAGCTTATGCACTCTGGAAACCAAGTCAGTAAGCATACTTTGCAGTGTGGCTTTAATGCCCTAGAAGCAGCTTGCAGGGCAGCAGTCACTGGCTTTGTACTAAGAAGACATGCTTGGCTGAAGGAGCAGACCTTGCCAGATCATGTCAAATCTAAATTACTAAACGCTCCTTTGAATAAGGACTGTTTGTTTGACACCAAAGCAGAAGACGTTCTTAAAAAGATGGAAGAAAAAGTTAAATCTATGCAGACTACTAAAGAATTCCTACAAGTGCAACCCCCTAGATTCAGTAGGCATTGCCCTTCAAAACACTGGTCCTTTCCAGTCCCCTGCAGGCCTTCTCAAACAAGACCCAGGGGAAACAGACCACCCAGACTACAGTCTCAGGGTATGCAGAGATCTAAGCAATGGAGTGCCCCCAACCCTAAAGCAGGGAGTGGTAAGCCACCTCCTTATGGAAAAAGCTCACAATGACTTCTTCACTCCACTTCCCAGCCCTGCCCAATTGCTTGTGCCCCTAGGAGGAAAACACACCCTTCATGCAAAAAACTGGATGTCCATCTCTCAGGACCAATGGGTTCTCAACATTGTATCCCAGGGGTACAAATTTTATTTCCATTCACTGCCAACCCCAAGCAGGTTTCCAGACCTTCCTCCAAACCAGTGGGCAGAGGCTCAAAACCAAGTACTTTCTCTTCTCAGTATCAGGGCTATTCAACTTGTTCCAATAGAGCAAAGGGGACAGGGTTTCTACTCCACACTGTTCCTGGTGCCCAGAAAAGAGAGCTCTTGGCACGCTATCCTGGATCTGTCAATTCTCAACACCTTCCTGGTGGTACCAAAACTCAAGATGCTTACCCTGCAACAGCTTCTCCCTGTGTTAGCCAAGGATACCTGGTTAGTCACCCTAGACTTAAAAGAAGCCTATCTGCACATCCCCATAAGGGAGTCATGCAGGAAGTATCTACATTTCAGGGCAGGATATAGGCATTATCAATTCTCTGCACTTCCCTTTGGCTTATCTACTGCCCCCAGGGTATTCATTAAATGCCTGGCTCCAGCCATTGTATACTGCAGGCAGAGAAATATCCTAATTTACCCTACTTGGACAACTACCTGATTCAGACGGACAGTCAGGAATTGCTGCTACAGCACCTGGCATTTGTAAAAAGCCTGCTCACTTCATTGGGGTACACCATCAATGAAAAGAAATCACAACTGGTACCCAGTCAAAAGATTGTATTCCTGGGAGCAAGCTTGGACACAACTTCCCAGGTGGCATTCCTCACTTCATAAAAATAGGTCTATCTGACGGAATACGTCAAACAAGTGGCCTCCAGAACCCAGCTATCTGCAAGAAAAATACTGCAAGTCCTAGGGTTCATGGCCTCATGTATACTGCTAATTCCATATGCAAGACTGCATATGAGGAAATGAATAAAGTGCCAAGGACTGCTGGAGACAACCTGGATGAAGTTGATAGTTTATTAAATAATCCACAAAGGTCACGTCAAACAAATAAACATTAACGCCTTAAATACAACTGCGTTTTCGTCCTACTACAATGACTTCTTCAGATAACCCCTGATTAAAAAACTAACCTTTTTATACATAAATTAGATAATAGATTAACCAATCACATTAATGCATTAATTAAAAAAATGAATTAACTAGGTTCCTTTAAAACCCTTTTCTATTAGATCAATAGAATTAACTAAAACTTTTTTTTTAAAAACTAAAACCATTTAATATGGAAATTAATTTGTGGTCTTTAATAACACTTTGTTACCGTGAATAAATAGTATAAATAAATTCTCTTAAATGAATAAAAAATACTAGAATGAGTATAAAATAAGCATAAAATGAATAAGAATAACCTGCCATCTGCTGGTTATATTACAAATTGCATGTTAAAACTTTATAATTTTCCTGCTTTTAATTTTAAAAGTGGTACAGTAGAAATAAATTCATTAAGACCTGGGGGGGTGGTAGCATCAAGGGAGATTTGCCACCATAATTCCCTAAACTCCAAGTTCTCTTCCCACAAACCCCCCCCTCACTTCTTTCTTAACTTGTTCTAAAACCATAAAGTGGAATTTTGCATTGGGACAGACCGTGGTGTGTTTGTATAGAGCATTTGTTTCCTTTCTTATTGATATTTCGTATTTATGCTCATAAATTCTCCTTTTTAATAATCTCTCTGTTTTTCCAACATAGAAACAATTACATTCTGAGCATAAACCTATATAAACCACTCCCTTGGTCTCACAGTTAAAATAATCATTACTAATAATCCACCTCTGTCTACTTTCTAGGAAGATTTTATCAGTGTTTATAATGTTGCTGCATTGTGCACAATGCCCACATTTAAATGTACCCTTTCTAGTCCTAGTTGGTTTACAAGTGCCTTTATGTTCCAATAATTTCTTAAAGGAATTTGAGTTCTTATACACAACGTTGCAACTACTTCTATTGATTACTTCCAAGTCAGTCAAACTAATAAACTTAGCCCATTCCTTTTCAACAACCTTTTTTGTAATATTATTATTAAAGGCATTATATTCAAGAACTAGGGCTTGCCTATAATCAGGTTGGTTAGTATAAGGAGGGATGGGGCTCAATAAAGAATTATAAATTACATTAATAAAGGCCCTGTTTCCAAGGATGGGTTTAAATCTATCTTCTCTCCCATCCATTACCTCCTTCTTAATTTTGTCAATGAATTCCTGGGGATATCCTCTTTCTGAAAACATTTTACTAAGTAAGTTACATTCAACCATAAAATCAGTGTCAAGGGTGGTCCTACGACTTCCCCTAACAAATTGTCCCTTCACAATGTTCTTTTTGCAGTAATAAGGATGTGCACTTTGATAGTGTAGAAATAAATTACAAAAGGTCGGTTTTCTAAATATTCTAGATTCAAATCTACCATTCCTCTTGTATATTTCCACATCCAAAAATTGTAACTTCTCAGGGGAAATATTGAAAGTAAATTTCAAAAATGTTGTTGTTTCACTTAGGTATGTCTTAAATTCTTCTAATTTCGTACTACCCGCTGTCCAAAAACTTACTATATCATCCAGGAATTTTCGATATAATTTCCAACATGACTGAAATGTGGATTCTAGAATGTATGATTCCTCCCACCAAGACAACACCAAATTAGCATAGGTGGGGGCACAGGCTGCACCCATTGCAACACCCCTAACTTGTTTATAAAACTCCCCACAAACTTCAGTGGTACTTAAAAAGTCTTTGGTGCCAACATTCTCAGGACCTTGGAACAGTCATTCCTATCATACCTGGTGTAAGGATAGAGTTCCTTTGGTGGGCAGAAGCATGCAACCACAACAAGGGACTGTCGTTTACTCAACCCCACGCTGCCCAGACCCTGACCACAGACGCATCAGACTATGCATGGGAGGCTCACATGGCTGCCAAATGTATTCAGGGCCACTGGAGCCCAAGTCAAATTCATCTGCACTTCAAACAAAAAGAGATGCTAGCTGTACGGAAGGCCCTGACAGCTTTCAGATCCATACTCTTTCCAGGACAACTGCTGATAAAAACAGACAACACCACAGTTATGTGGTACATCAACAAGCAGGGGGGAACCCATTCTTACCCACTCTGCAGGTTAGCCATGGCCCTGTAGAATATGGCCTTGGACATCCAAGTCCATCTACAAGTTCAATTCCTGCCAGGAAAACAAAACTCACTGGCAGGCGACTTAAGCAAAAATCTCCTGGACCCACACAAGTGGAAATTGGAGCCCAGCACCTTCAACCTTCTGATTGAGAAATGGGGGACCCCAGAGGTGGATCTCTTTGCCTCCCTCTACAACCACCAGTTAAACAAATTCTGCACCAGGAGCCCTCACAGCAGGGCCTGGGAAGTGGATGCCCTATCCTTTCAATGGGAAAACCTCTCATTCTATGCCTTTCCCCCTCTGCCCCTTCTCTCAAGAGTATTACTCAAGATAAAACAAGATAGGCCAAGGACAATTCTGATTGCCCCGGACTGACCATGCCAGCACTGGTACCCACTACTGCTCAGCCTGACAATGGTGCCACCCTGGCGCCTACAACAGACACCAACCCTGCTCTCTCAGCAGGAGGGACAGATTTTGCATCCACAATTGCAAACCCTAAATCTTGCAGCCTGGCTTATTCCTTAAATACTTCCCCAGCAACCCTAAGCAGACAGGTGCTGGATGTCATCCTTGAAGCAAGAAGGCCCAGTACAAGGAAATCCTATGCTGATAAGTTGAAAAAGTATTGTTCTTGGATTCAGTCTAAAGGAAAGGACACAACACTGCCATCCTTGCCTCTAATCCTGGATTACCTAGCAGAACTACTCCACAGAGGCCTATCCTTCTCCTCCATTAAGATCCATGCCTCTGCCATCTCGGCCCATTACAATACTGAGCCACCTCTGTTCTCTCACCCTCTCATTAAACAGTTCCTTAGAGGGGCAAAAAACTTACGGCCACCAAGGAGAGCACCCACCCCTGCTTGAGGCCTTAACTTTGTACTGGAAAAGCTCATGCTTCCCCCTTTTGATCCTGCTGCTTCAGCAGAGTTAAAATTCTTCTCTTGGAAAACAGCCTTGCTTCTAGCCATCACTTCAGCTAGAAGAGTGTCTGAGTTGCAAGCACTGATGGATGTGGAACCCTTCATTATTTTCCATGCTGACAGGGTTTCCCTCAGGACTAACCCTTCCTTTATGCCTAAAGTGGTGTCCAGTGTGGCTTTCAACCAATCCATCCATTTGCCAGCCTTCTTCCCTAATCCTCAAAATAAAGGGGAAAGGATCCTGCACTCTTTGGACATGCACAGACAGCTCAGATTCTCCCTTGACAGGACCAGCTGCTAGTCAGCTTTGCAACAGGGACAGAGGGCAAGGCCATTTAAAAAAAAAAATTCCAAATGGAAAGCACGCTGCATCCATTTCTGCTACAAGCACCATGGAAAACCAACCCCTCAGGGGGTCAGAACACATTCCACTAAGGCTACAGCTACCTCTACAGCATTTCTCAGGGGACTCACTACCAGGGACATCCTGGAAGCTGCTATCTGGAGTTCTGTACACACCTTCACCAAGCATTACCACCTGCCTATCTTTTCCAGATCCAGGGCAGGTTTTGCTACAGCAGTCTTGCAAGGCCTACTAGCCAGCCCTAACTCTTCTTGACTGCCTCCACCCTTCCTCAGCTTTGGGAATCAACCCAAGTGTGATAACTGCAACAGTGAAACACGAAGAACATGGTACAGTTGTGTACACTTACCATAAATGTAGATGTTTGAGTGTATTCACTGTTGCAGTCCTGGTTTCCTTCCCTCCAGCCCCCTGGTTTTTCTCTATCTCTCCTCTCTATGGCTATTCCTACTGGTATTGATATTTACTTTTTACTGGTTGTGTTTTCCGCACCATATCCTAGCTCCCTGTTTGGGGGCACCTGATATTTGGGGCAAGAAAAACTGATGTAATGGCGTCGTCTGCCTGTTTTTATACCGCTGACAACCTGATGTCAGGGAAAAAGCGACAGCATCCGACGCAGAAATACTAAGTCTCTGGTATTCGGGCCGACTGAGGGCTACCTGCAGGCAGATAACCCAAATGTGATGACTGCAACAGTGAATACACTCGAACATCTACATTTATGGTAAGTGTACACAACTGTACTTTCCTCCTCCTTGGGATCTCAACTGTGTGTTGGAAAAACTTACCTAGGCCCCTTTTGAACCAGCTCCTTCTTCTTCCCTAACGTTTTGCACATGGGAAACCGTGCTTCTTGTAGCCTTAACCTCTGCTAGAAGAGGTTCTAAAATTCAGGCATTGATGACTTCACCTCCCTTTCTGGTCTTCCATAAGGACAGGGCATATTTAAGAACTAACCCTACCTTCATGCCAGAAGTTGTGAATGAGTTGTCACTTAATCAGTCCATCCAATTGCCTACCTTCTTCCCTTCACCTCATTCCTGTAGTGAGAGTATTTTACATACCTTAGATATACATAGGCAACTCAGATTTTACCTTGACAAGACAAAGTTTATCAGGAAGTCTAACCAACTTTTTGTGTCATTTCATCCCTGGGCTCTGGGTTTGCCTGTGTCCAAACGAACAATTTCCACATGGATCTGTAAGGCTATTGTGTTTTGCTATGAATTCCATGGAAAGTCCTTATCAGCATCTGTTAAGGCCCATTCCACTAGGTCAGTTGCATCCTCCAGGCCCTTCTTCAAGGGTCTAGATGCCCATTCCATCTTAGAGGATGCCACCCTGGTCATCTGTTCACACCTTTACGAAACATTACAAATTAGACACTGTTTCTAGATCCAGGGCAGGTTTTGCTAGGGCAATTCTACATGGATTCTTGGAAAATGTTTCTTCTTATTTTCTCCTTTTCTGTCATCTTCCCTGGGTCCTCTTTCAGCTCTTGCACTCTCCCATATGTAAAAAGTACTGCAGCATTGAATAGAAGGACATAGAATAGTTGTGCAAAATCTTACAATAGCCATAACCATAGATGCCCTTCTTTTCTATGTTGCAGTATTCTGTCCCTTCTGCCTTCTCCCTTATAGCTTGCTCTTTCCTAAGATGAGCTCTCTAGGGTCCCTTTGGGTTTCCTTCCTCATGGGGCTTTCTTATTCTGAAGATGGTACGTGTGGACATCCCTTTTATGGCTGACATTGTGCCTGTGTGCGACGTCCCACGTACAGGCAGTTGGCTCTAAGCTTTTGTATACAGAACAGACGTTGGGTGGAATACAACCCCATATGTAAAGATGGTACTTGCGTATTATCGCAACCAGATTTTTGCAATAATACTGGTTGCTTCACGATGTTTAAATTTAACCATTAATGCCATGAAGATGTCAAGCAATGTGTTTTCTTTCATGTTTTACCTCCTGATGTTAAGTTGTCAGTCTCGCCTTCATTCTTGCTGGATGGGTTCGGAGCCGATCCTCGGCTCTGACTCGGCCAATACTAAAGCTCGAGAGCTAATTCCACCGGCTCGAGGCTCCCCTATATCCCACAATGCTAGGCGGTAACTACTCAGATCTCGTTTGCCGCTTAGCTGCGAGGTGCTTTCTTCTACCGGCTCTGGCAGGTTAGTGAGTTTTTTTCTAGTTAAAACTTCAAATATCTACCCCTATCCTTTTTTTATTTAGTCAAGTTTATAGTACAGGGTATCCCATTAGTTTAAATCGGGTCTTCCCTCATTTTTTATTCCCTTTTATTCCCTTTTAAGTTCTAGGCCTTTGGCCCACTCCCCTTTTTCCCTTTGTCATTCAGTGTGATTGGGTTTTTCTTTTTGGTTAAAGGGTGGGTCTGTGTGTTGTGTTTGTGTCTTTTTTGTGTACAGGGATGTCTAAAGACTCCAAGGTCTCAGGCTTCAAGAAGTGTGACTCGTGCTGTCAGAAAATGTCTCTGACAGACGGTCACACTTCTTGTGTCTATTGCCTGGGACCTTTGCACCTGCAGGACTCCTGTGCTGTTTGCCATGCATTCAGCCCGAGAGTCCTGCAGGAACGCAAAAATAAACTTATTCTTCAAGGCTTATTAAAGCCTGAAGGCTCCTCGACCCAGTCTGCGTCGGGGAAGCCTTCAAAGACTTCCAGGCCGTCGGCTCCAGCTTCAGAGCCGTCCGCCGGGAGCATAAAGGCTGCTTCGACATTGGCTCCGGCTGGAGTCGATGTTTCGAAGACTCAAACCGTTACCTCGGCTCCGGCCGGAGCCGAGGGTGCTAAGACTCAGTCGGCTCTGATAGTTTTATCGGAGCCACATTCTTAGAAGAGGTCAAGGTCCCCTTCCATTGGCTCCATCCACTCGGCTCTGGGATCCCCTCTTCTGTCGGAGCGGAGCCATAGGTCCTATTCCTCTCGGTCCTCCAGGCTGTCCGACCATGACTTACAAAGGGTGGTGAGTAGACTTCTCAAATCCGAGGCACTGGCCCAAATGCTGCATAGCCCTACTCAACAGTCAGCGGCTATTCCCATCCTTGCTTCTGTTCCTCCTTCAACTCCTTTGAGTTCGGTGCCGGGGCTCGTCGGAGCCGTGGCTGTCGGTGCGTCGGAGCCGATACCCTCCCTTTCGGCTCAGTCTTCTGCTCCGATTTCCTCTTTGGAGGGATCTCGGCGCCGGGCTTCCCTCGTCGGCTCCGAGGGGGCGAGTGGCATCAGACCCTTGTCCGACCCCGATGTCCTTCATGGATGCATCTGCAGTCATAACAAAAGGGTTGTCCTGTCGTCAGGCAGCCCTTCGGTCGGCCGGATTCCAAAGTCTGGGTCCGGCTTCGGCTGATGTCGCACTTCACCCGACGTCATCTCTGCTGGTCTTCGGGTATAAAGGCATCAGCCAACGCCATTTTCCTCAGTCTTTCTTGGGCGTGTAGCCCGAAGCAGAAGCTGTTCGCAAGTGCCGGTCGGTCAGATCCAGAGATTACTACTACCGAATACTACTTGAAGACTTCTAAAGCTAAGTACCCGTTGGGGACTCTTTCTTGCCTCAGCCGATGTCAGAAAAAGTCAATAACTGTTTAACTTGTGGGAAACAAATACCTCATAAAGATTTCCACTCTTAATGTCTGCCTTGCTTAGGCCCAGACCACGACGTAGCAGCCTGTTCGCCTGTGCTTCCTTCAACCTACCTAACGCTTAGGCGCCGGTCGGAGTTTGCTGAACAGTTTTTCGCTCAGATTTTTGCGTACATTATGCCGCGGATCCTCCGACTACCCAAATTGTTAAAAGAAAAGACCGACACTCGCGGTCCGCGGTTTCGCTGAAACCACGGTTAAGCATGAGTGTCTCGGTTTCGCCAAAACCGAAAACGGTCAACCTTCCGCCGAATCCATGACTACTAATGTGGCTCCTGCTACCTTAGTTGAATCGGCCTCAGAAATTTTGCCTACAACTGTGGTTCCTAGTGATTTATCAGACACCATCCCTTTGGATGTCTCTACCCCAGCACGTGGTGCTGCTAGGCCTCCTGCAGCCATGTCTATTAAGGCCTTTGCCAGGGCTAAAGCAGCCAAATCTGCTAAATCAGTGCCTGTTAAGCCCCCTTCACACAGGCCCACTTCAAGTTCACAAATGCTTACTCTGGCAGAAGATTTAATATCCTTAATTAGGGGATCCCAATCTCACCCAGACAGGGCCTCTCAGCCCCCAGAAAAGAGACCTAGAGCAGCCCCGAGCCAGTGTCCTCTGATAATTCTGCGGATAACTCAGACATTACAGACAAGCCAAAGGCATCATTTTCTACTTATGAAGATTCCGATGCTGAAGAATCCATTCCAGCTGCCTCTCCACCAGAGGAATTTTCCTTTGGGGAAACCTTACATGCCATGAGAGAACAATTCCAATGGCAGGGACAAGATTTCTCAGATTCAAGAAAAAGGCTTAGGACTTTTCTGTACTTACCACAACATAGGCCCTTAGCTATACCTCCTGTACTGCCTGTTGTGGATGATGCATTTAATGATGTTTGCACTGCTCCTGATTCTTTACCTCCAGCCCCTGCCAAACCAGATAGATTTTACAGGGTGCCAGACACTCATCACCACCTATACAAGGCTCCACTTGCAGATCCCAAACTATATCCCAGGGGCCTAAGGCAGTAGCCTCGACCACAGCAAAAACCCTATTCCTTCTGAAAGGGAATCCAGGTCCTTAGAGATGGGGAAAAAGTTTACACCTCTGCTACTCTCTCAGCTAGAGCTTTAAACTGTCAGTTTCATATGATCCAATACCAAGAGTTTATGCTTGATCAGTTAACTAAAAACTGTCCTCTGATGAATCCTTAGATAAGAAATATGTATTAGAAATGGTGAATAACATCCAACAGGTTAGTAACCATTCCTTAAAATGTGGCTATGATGCACTGGAGGCTTCATTTAGATCAGCCATGACTGGCACAGTGATAAGAAGGCATGCATGGTTGAAAGAACAGGTCTTACGGATCATGTTAAAGCAAAGCTGTTAGATGCTCCTATGGATAAGGCCAGTCTATTTGGTACACCTGCCCAGCAAGTAATGAAGAAAATGGAAGAAAAGGCAAAATCTGTACAAACAGTTAAAGATTTCTTACAGGTTCAGCCCCAAGGTTTAGCAGGAACTGGCCTGCCAAAATTGGTCCTTTCCAGACTCCACAAAATCCCAAAGGGGCAGGAATAGACGCTCTAGAGGCAGAAATCAATCCAGAGGAGGTGCCTACAGAGGTCGACAGTGGCAAGGCAATAACCGAGGCACAGACACAACCACTGCCACTGCTACAGGACAAGCACAGTGACTTGGCTCTGACACCGCCTACCAGGGAGCAAATAGCAGCACCTTTAGGCGGAAAGTTAGCCTTATTTTCAAAAATTGGCACTATATCACAAAAGACAAGTGGATTTTGCAAACCATAGACCAAGGCTACGGTTCCACTTCCACACCTTACCAGTAAAAGAGGAATGCCAAACCTACCTCCAAATAAAAATAGAAGCTCTACAGCAGATAGCGAAATTAACAAAGATGAGAGCTGTGGAAAGAGTACCAATAACAGAACAGGGCAAAGGATTCTACTCCAGACTCTTCCTAGTACCAAGAAAGAGAAAAGTTGGAGACCTATTCTCGACCTGTCCGCTTAAACACATACATCATTGTCCCAAAATTCAAAATGCTGACCCTACAGCAACTTCTTCCCATGCTGGGCAAGGAGTGTTGGCTGGTAACTCTAGATCTCAAGGAGGCATACCTGCATGTCCCCATTCGACCAAATTGCAGAAGATACCTCAGATTTCTTGCAGGATCAGAGCATTATCAATTCTCAGCATTGCCCTTTGGCTTATCTACTGCCCAGAGTATTCACAAAATGCCTGGCATCAGTAATCGCTCACTGCAGACTACAGGGAATCCAAATTTATCCATACCTGGACGACTGCCTGTTACAAGCGGACAACAAAAGCAAGCTGACAACAGATTTACAAAGGGTCATTTACTTGCTACAAGCCCTGGGATACACAGTCAATTTACAAAAGTCAAGGCTGATACCATCCCAAACAAGAACATTCTTGGGCGGAATAGGACACAGTAAAACAGATGGCATTCCTAACTGCAGAAAAACAAAAAGAACTTCCTCTTTACTTCTTGGCATTAACAAAGCAGAACAAACTAACAGCAAGAAAAGTTCTGCATGCCTTGGGCTTCATGGCATCATGCATAATCTTGGTCCCACATGCCAGACTGCATATGAGAAAGCTACAGTGGTACCTAAAGAATTTATGGTCTCAGCACAGGCACAGCTTAGAAACAGAAATCCCACTAATCCCATGCCTAAAACAGGAGTTCCTATGGTGGGCTCAAGCATACCAGTCAAACCCAGGCTTACCCTTCCACAACTTTCGAGCAAGCCAAACCATCACAACGGACGCCTCAGACCTAGGATGGGGCACATGCTGGACAAATGCATACAAGGATTGTGGACTCAAGACCAGCTGCACCTGCACATAAACCAAAAGAAATGCTGGCAGTAAAACTGGCAATCCAAAATTCAGACCATTCCTCAAAGAAGGCCATTTGATGATAAGGACAGACAACACCACAGTCATGTGGTACATCAACAAACAGGGAGGCACTCATTCATACCCCTATGCAGAATGACTTTGGAACTTTGGAATCTGGCTCTCAGCTACAACATCCAGTTACAGGCAATATTTGTGCGGAAAAGAGAACACCCTAGCAGACATGTTAAGCAGAACCACCTCGGATGCTCACGAATGGATGCTACACCCGGACATCTTCAAGGCCATCACAAAGAAATGGGGAATGCCACAAATAGATCTATTCGCATCCCCACTCAATCACCAGCTCAAAAATTCTGCACAAGGACATTCCACCCACTTGCATGGAAGGTGGACTCTCTATCCTTCAGCTGGAACGGCCTGACAGCATATGCATTTCCACCTCTTCCTTGATGCACAAGATACTACTGAAAATCAAAGAGGAACGTCCAAGGATAATCCTGATAGCTCGAATTGGCCAAGACAACACTGGTACCCATTGCTGAGGAGCATGTCTCGAGAATGTGGTCAATACCCTGATGCCTTTGATGTTAACTCAGAACAACTACAACATCATGCATCCAAACCTAAAAACCTTGCAACTGACTGCCTGGAACATCACATAGCAGCAACTAACCCAGACCTTTCCCAAAGGGTTAAAGACATTATCCTTGAAGCCCGCAGACCTTCAACAAGAAGGAACTATGCAGGAAAATGGAAAAGGTTTGTCATTTGGAGTACTGAAAGAGGAAAAGATGTGTCGAACATAGATATTGCTAACATTCTGGAGTACTTGGCAGAGCTTCTACATACAGGCCTGTCCTATTCCTCCATCAAGATACATGCATCAGCTATTTCAGCAGAATACAGCGATCCACCTGTCTTTTAGCATCCTCTACTCAGGCAGTTCCTCAGAGGGATCAAGAATGTAAAACCTCCTAGGAAACCACCATTACCAGCATGGGACTTGAACTTTGTGCTAGAAAAGTTGACACTCCCTCCGTTTGAACCAGCAGCAACAACAGATCTGCAACACCTGTCATGGAAAACTGCTTTCCTGCTGGCAATTACCTCAGCAAGGAGGGTTTCGGAACTACAGGCCTTAATGGCAGTGCAACCCTTCCTAATCTTCCATCAAGATAGGGTGTCCATGAGAACTAATCCTACATTTATGCCTAAGGTGGTATCCAGAGTGTCTTTAAACCAGGCAATCCACCTACCTACCTTCTTTCCCAATCCACAGAACAGGGGGGAAAGACTGCTGCATACCTTGGATGTACATAGGCAGTTACGCTACTACCTGGACAGAACCAAAAGTAACAGAAAAACTGACCAGCTTTTAGTAGCCTATGCAGCAGGAAGGGAAGGAAAAGCAATTTCCAAACAGACAATCTCCAAATGGATAGGGAATTGCATAAGATTCTGTTACTCCTACCATGGAAAACCAATTCCACAGAACATAAGACCTCATTCTACAAGGGCTACAGCCACTACCACAGCTTTCTAGGAGTGGCAACCAAGGACATTATTGAGGCGGCTACTTGGACCTCCGTGCATACATTTGCCAAGCATTATAATTTACCTCTATACTCTAGATCCCGAGCAGGGTTTGCCACTGCTGTACTGCAAGGGATCCTAACTACACCATAATTTTTCTTCCTCCACCCCTAGTTTGGCTATGGTATTCTACCCATTTGTTATGACTACAGATGCATCCATGAAGGACATAGTACAGTTTTGTACCTACCATAAATGTAGATGTCCGAACTGGATAGCATCTGCAGTCAGGATTACCCACCCTCCTTCCCTCTGTGGTACTCCTAGGGTATTTACCCTCCTAATAGCTAGCTGGGGAGTCGCTATGGTGTATTTGTTTGTATATATGTACATACATGCTTATTTTTGTGTTTGCCTTCTACTTTTTTGGAAACATTGGCATTTATCCAAAATTTAACCTTCCAAGAGGGCAACTGGCATCTGGGGCAAGAAACACTGAGGAAAATGGCGTCGGCTGATGCCTTTATACCAAGACCAGCAGAGATGACGTCGGGTGAAGTGCGACATCAGCGAAGCGGACCCAGACTTTGGAATCCGGCCGACCGAAGGGCTGCCTGACGACAGGACAACCCTTTTGTTATGACTGCAGATGCTATCCAGTTCGGACATCTACATTTATGGTAGGTACAAAACTGTACTTTCTCCCTCTCGGAGCGTCGGCGCTGGTGAGTTCGGCTCCGACATCGGCCTCGGAGCCGTCCCTGTCAGTGCCAGGGGGGTCCTTGTCTCCTCGGAGCAGGGACCTTCGGCATTGTCTGATCGGGGCGCCTTCGAGGTCATGCGGAGCGTGCTAGACCCCGTGTCTACCCTATGGTCGGCTCCGTCAGCTCCTCCCTCTTCAGTGCCTGCGGTGGATGTTCATCGTGCATACAGCTGCAGTAATCACAGATGGGTTCTCTGCTGTCAGGCGGGTCCTCGGTCGGCCGAATTCCAAAGTCTAGGTCCGGCGTCGGTTGTTGTCGCTTTCTTTCCTGACGTCAGTGCGACAGGGGTATATAAGACACAGCCGACGCCATTTTCTTCAGTCTTTTTTGCCGCGCGGTGCCCGAAGCAGAAGTAGTTCGCAAGTGCCGGTCGGCCAGCTCCTGAATTTACGAAAAATTGGAAACCGAAGTCTTCTTTAAAGCTAAGTACCCGTTAGAAACTTTTCTTGCCTCAGACCGATGTCAGACAAAGTTAACAATTGTATTTCTTGTGGGAAGCAAATACCGCTTAAGGATTTCCATTCCCTCTGCATACCTTGTTTAGGCCCAGACTACAACGTGTCGGGCTGTCGCTTGGCGCTACTTTCAATAACGCACTATTAAGCGTCGGAGTTCGCCCAACACTTTTTGGTAAAGCCTTTGATTATAAAATGTCGCCGGAGACTCCGACTACCGTTTGTCCAAAAATGCAAGGACAAGGACCGACACAGGTCCACGGTCTCCACCGACACCACGCCAAAACCGGCTACACGTGGTCCGTTCTCAGCGAGACGCCTATGCAGCCCCTGACTACCGACACTTCTTTGGCGGTGTCTTCTGTAACCGAGACCGCAGGTACCTCGGCCCATACCCAGACTACAACCACCGAAGCCACTGTGAGTGTTGAGCCTCCTAATGTGGACAGGTCCACTTCCACCCATGGTGTCTTTAGACCCTCATCTTCCTTTTCCATTAAGGCCTTTACTAAGTCCAAATCAGCCATGCATCCCAAGAGGCCTGTTGCACAGGGCCCATCTTCAGGCCCCATGCCTAAAAAGCAGATGCTAAAAATGGCTGAGGATTTAATTACTCTTATCAGGGGTTCCCAACCCCCTCCAGACAAGAGACCCAGGGTGGAGGAAGATTCTCCCTCTTCTGACCAGGGTTCCATTTTTTCAGAACATTCTGATGTAGAGGAACACTCGTACTCCCCTTTTGAAGATTCTGATGCAGTGCAGTCCATTCCTTCTGTATCTCCCCCAGAGGATTTTTCTTTTGGGGAAACCTTGCACACCTTGAGGGAACACTTCCATTAGGAAGGCCAAGACTTTTCTGATTCCAAGAAAAGACTTAGGGAATTTCTTTTGTTACCTCAACACAGACCTCTGGCGATACCTCCTGTCTTGGACATACTTGATGATGTTTACTCGGAGGCTTGCCTTAATCCGGATTCCCTGCCTCCTGCCCCAGTCAAGCCTGATAGGTACTACAGAGTTCCTAACTCTCACCAATTTCTTTACGAAAGCCATAATGCTGACCCTGAAACCATTTCTCAAGGCCCCAAGGGAATGAAGGCCTCTACTGCTAAGAATCCACTACCTTCCGAAAGAGTCTAGATCCTTAGAAAGGTGGGGAAAAAAGGTATATACCTCGGCCACCCTAGCCATGAGGGCCTTAAATTGTCAGTTCCATATGCTTAAATATCAGCAGTTTCTGTTATCACAATTAAGAAATAAAATGTCTCAACCTGAACAACCAGATTTGAAGGAGTTGCAGGATATGATGCATAGTGCAGAACAAGTGGGTAAACACACCTTACAATGTGGCTATGATGCCTTAGAGGCCTCAAGTAGAGCTGCTGTTACAGGATCAGTCATTCGTAGACATGCCTGGCTTAGGGAACAAATCTTGCCTGATCATGTTAAAGCTAAACTACTAGATGCTCCTTTACAAAAGGATGTACTATTTGGTACTAATGCTGAGGAGATACTACGGAAAATGGAAGAAAAAGCTAAATCTATGCAAACTGTCAAAGCTTTTCTACAGGTTCAACCACCACGTTTTAGCAGAAATTGGCCTTCTAAAACTGGTCCTTTCCAGCCACGGACAAGCCCCAAAGAGGTAGATACAGGCACAAGGGGCAGAGGACAATCTCAAGGATCATATAGAGGCAGACAATGGCAAACTCCAGCACCAAGAGGTGGCGAAGACAGTGCACAACAATACAGAAAACAAACCCAATGACTTCCTCCTTTTCATGCCAAGCAAGTCTCAGCTGGCAGCACCCTTGGGAGGAAAGCTGGCATTATTTACAAGAAATTGGCATATTATCACAACAGACAAATGGATCCTGGACATTATAAACAGAGGCTACAGATTTCATTTTCACACTCTTCCAAAAATGAGAGGCATGCCAAACCTGCCACACAATCAAAGGGCAGAGGCACAAATACAAATTTCAAAGTTCATGGACATGAAAGCTATTCAAGAGGTACCTACTCACGAACAAGGTCAAGGTTTTTATTCCAGACTATTTCTGGTACCAAGGAAAGGAACCGACTGGAGACCCATTTTGGACTTATCCATCCTAAACACATTTCTACTCGTACCAAAATTCAAGATGCTCACATTACAGCAGCTTCTTCCCATGCTGGGCAAGGAGTTCTGGCTGGTAACATTGGACCTCAAGGAGGCATACCTGCATGTCCCAATCAGACAATGCTGCAGAAGATACCTCAGATTTCTTGCAGGTTCAATCCACTATCAATTCTCTGCATTGCGCCCAGAGTATTCACGAAATGCCTGGCATCAGTAATTGCCTACTGCAGACTTCAAGGGATACAAATTTACCCTTATTTGGACGACTGCCTGATCCAAGCAGACAGCAAGCACATACTTCTGGAACATCTGGCTTATGTAACACGGTTATTGAATTCTCTGGGATACACAGTCAACAAAGAGAAATCCAGGCTAACACCATCTCAGAAAATAACTTTCCTGGCTGCCAACTTGGACACAAACACCCAGATGGCCTATCTCACGCCAGAAAAACAGGGGCAACTAACTCAGTACTTCAAAATACTAGCAAATTGTACCAGGCTCACTGCAAGGAAAATCCTGCAGGCTCTGGGCTTCATGGCATCTTGCATTCTTTTAATCCCATGTGCAAAGTTGCACATGAGGAAACTTCAATGGTACCTAAAAAACCTATGGTCTCAACACAGCCACAGTTTGGAAACAATAATCCCATGTTTGCAAAAGGAATTTCTATGGTGGGCCCAAGCATGTCAAACAAACACAGGTCTTCCATTCTGCAAGCCTCAAGCAAATCAAGTCATCACAACAGACGCCTCAGACTACGCCTGGGGGGCGCACATGACAGACAGGTGCATTCAGGGCAAATGGTCCCAAAAGGAAAAGCACCTTCACATCAATCAAAAAGAAATGCTAGCAGTGATAAATGCAATTACAGCTTTCAAGGACCTCCTGCATCCAGGGCAATTATTGATAAGAACAGACAACACCACAGTAATGTGGTACATAAACAAACAAGGAGGAACACATTCATACCCCCTGTGCAGACTAGCCATGTCACTTTGGAACTTGGCTCTGGAATGGCAAATCGAACTTCAAGCACAGTACTTACCAGGTTTGGAAAACACGCTGGCAAACAATCTAAGCAGAATTATGACAGACCCACACGAATGGAAGTTGCATCCTCAAGTGTTTACAAAGATAATCCAAGCGTGGGGAAGGCCAGACATAGATCTCTTCGCCTCCCACAGGAATCATCAATTGGAAAAGTTCTGTTCAAGGACCTTTCATCCAAAGGCCTGGAGAGTGGACGCCCTTTCTTTTAGTTGGGCAGCATGGACAGTTTACGCTTTCCCACCTTTGCCTCTTCTGCCCAAGGTGCTCTTGAAAGCAAGAGCAGACAGACCGAAGATGATACTGATTGCTCCAGACTGGCCAAGACAACACTGGTACCCACTCCTGAGGAGCCTATCGCATACTCCTCCCTGGTCCCTACCTCTAATGCCTCTTCTTCTGACTCAGCACAGCTACAAAACTCTTCACAGTCAGCTGAAAACACTCAATATCGCTGCATGGAAAATTCCTTAACACCACAACAGACCCTACTCTCCAAAGAGGTGCAGGATGTCATTTTGGAGGTCAGAAGGCCATCTATTAGAAAGGCTTACTCCGCAAAATGGAAACGGTTTTGCTCTTGGAATGAGAAAAAAGGCCAGGATCCTAGAAAACTGAATTTGCCTCAGATATTACAGTATCTAGCTAAGCTGTTGAACAGTGGACTTTCATTTTCCTCCATAAAAATTCATGCCTCAGCCATTTCTGCAGAATTCAACACTGATCCACCCTTATTCTCTCACCCACTCTTAAGACAGTTCCTCAGAGGGGCTAAGAATATAAGACCTCCAAGGAAACAACCAATACCAGCCTGGGATCTTAATTACATTCTAGAAAAATTAACATTGCCTCCCTTTGAACCAGCTGCCTCTACAGATTTGCAATATTTGTCCTGGAAAACAGCTTTCCTTCTGGCCATTATCTCAGCTCGTAGGGTTTCGGAACTACAAGCCCTCATGGCTGTGCAGCCCTTTCTCATCTTCCATCAGGACAGGGTTTCCCTTCGAACCAACCCGTCATTTATGCCTAAAGTGGTATCCAGGGTAGCTTTAAATCAAGCCATACACTTACCTACCTTTTACCCCAATCCTCAAAATAAAGGGGAAAGGCTGCTACACTCCTTAGACATCCATAGACAGCTACGTTATTATTTGGACAGAACAAAGCCTTTCAGGAAATCAGAACAACTTTTTGTGTCCTATGCTGTAGGAGCTCAAGGGAAAACAGTTACCAAACAGACAATTTCAAAATGGATAGGCCACTGCATACGGTTTTGTTACTCCTTTCATGGAAAATCTGTCCCTACAGGCATCAGATCCCACTCCACCAGGGCCACAGCTACCTCTACAGCCTTCCTCAGAGGAGTTCCTACCAAAGATATTTTGGAGGCAGCCACTTGGAGTTCTGTGCATACCTTCACCAAACACTACCATCTGCCTTTATACTCCAAGACTAGAGCAGGCTTTGCTGCTGCTGTGTTGCAGGGCATTCTGGCTCATCCTAGTTCCACCTAGTGCCTACCACCCTGTGCGTAGCTTTGGGATTCTACCCATCTGTGATTACTGCAGCTGTATGCACGATGAACATAGTACAGTTTTGTACCTACCATAAATGTAGATGTTCGAGTGCTAATACAGCTGCAGTACAGGTTTCCCTCCCTCCTTCCCCTCTTGGTAAAGGCCTAGGGGCTAACCCCTCCTCATACAACCTGATTGGGTTATCCTTCTATGGTATATTTGCTTGCAACTACTGATTTTTGATTATATTGCATTGCATGAATATATATATATAATTTATGTATTGCCTTCCTTCTGGGGGCACCTGACATCTGGGGCAAGAAAGACTGAAGAAAATGGCGTCGGCTGTGTCTTATATACCCCTGTCGCACTGACGTCAGGAAAGAAAGCGACAACAACCGATGCCGGACCTAGACTTTGGAATTTGGCCGACCGAGGACCTGCCTGACGGCAGAGAACCCATCTGTGATTACTGCAGCTGTATTAGCACTCGAACATCTACATTTATGGTAGGTACAAAACTGTACTTTTCTACCCACCCCCTCGTACCAGACTGTAGAGAGCCAGCCCCTCAGGTTTCCCCATTGGGAATATCCTCTTCTTCCGAGGCTTCTCCTGATCCGGCAGGGGAACCCCCTCGGAAGAGACAGTGCAAGAGGAAGCACATTGACTCCCCTGAGTCTATCACCTCGGACACCGACTTGGAGGAATCTGAAGGTTACCCTCGGTCCCCCTCTGAGGATGTCTCTTTTGCTGACATCCTTGAAATCCTTAAACAGAGGGGGAACTGACCCGCCCTTAACCCTTCAGAGGACGAGTCGGTCTACCTTGAGGCATTTGGCTCTCGACCTTCCACCTCCTGGGTTTCTCCTCCGTTTGACCCCCTCATGGAAGTGGTGGCAAGGAAGCCGTGGACGGCCCCTGATTCGGTGGAACCTACCCCAAGGAGGCCGTCAAAATTTATTACTGCCCCGAAAGAGAAACAGTTCTTATCTAAAGGTGTCTCTGTTGATGCCATGGTGGTGGCCGCAGCCACTAAGTAGGAATTAGCCGATCCTTCGGTACCTGTCAATCCTCTAGGACCATGGACAGGTACGGTAAGCGGATGTTTTCCTCAGCGACCTTTGCCATGCGGTCGCTGAACTACTTGTGTCACTTCACCCGTCTTCAGAGGGATTTACTCAAGGATATGGGTGATGCTATGCAGGATCCAACAGCTGTGGGGTTCCAAGACAAAATGAACTCCCAGTTGGCAACCCTGAATTCGATTGTCAACTCCTCCATGCGGCTTATCTCATATGCGGCCGATGGGGCGAGTAGGGCCGCAGGCACAGGTGTAGCTTTACGACGCCACGCCTGGATGCGGCTTTGCAATTTTGCGGACCCTTTCAAGGCGTCCTTCACCAATTCCCCCTTTGATGGCTCAACGTTGTTTGGACCTCAGGTGAAGGATACATTGACTAGGTGCGAGCAGGAAGGTAAGACTCTCTCTGCCGTGGGAGTCCGTTTTTCTACCCCTTCCAGACCTTATCCCAAAGGTCAGAAGGGGGGAAAATGTGGTTCCGCAAACCACAGGGAGTCTCATCTGACGCACAAAGTCGATTCCCCTCTAGAGGCAGAGGGGGGAACAACAATAGATGCCGCCCTAGGGGCAGAGGTGGTCCGCAAAACCAGGGTAGCAGAGAGACTTTCTCTGATAAACCCTTTCAGCATCCCTGAGGAGCTGCCCGGCTGTCCACCTTCGGAGGCAGTCGGGGGAAGATTATCACTGTACCCAGAAGCCTGGCTTTCCCTCACCCAAGACAAATGGATACAGTCGATCATATCCAAGGGTTACAAAATCCCCTTTATTCACATCACATCCCAACCCAAAGGATCCCTTCCAGACGTTCTACCCAGTCTAAGGGAACAAGCAGCATTGGAAATATTAAAGCTGCTGTCAAAAAGAGCTATCCAAACAGTCCCAGCAGACCAGCAAGGATCCGGAATCTACTCCAAATTCTTTTTGGTACCAAAGAAAACAGGGGACTGGAGACCAATACTGGATCTCAGCAAGCTAAACAAGTATGTGAAGAAAACAAAATTCTGGATGGTCACGCTACAGTCCATTCTACCCTTCTTGGGTCAGGACAATTGGATGTGCTCGATAGACCTTCAGGATGTGTACTACCATATCAAAATGCACAGATGCTCCAGGAGGTTTCTCTGCTTCAGGCTGGGAGCCAGTCACTACCAGTTCAGAGCCCTTCCCTTTGGTCTCACTACAGCCCCCCGAGTGTTCACCAAATGTATGGCAGTGGTCGCGGCTCACTTGAGACGTCAAGGATTCCAGGTGTTTCCATATTTGGACGACTGGCTCCTTACCGCCACCACCAGGCGTCAACTTCTTCTATCCAGAGACTTCACCATTCAAACTTGCCAAGCTCTAGGCATTTCAGTAAATTTCGAAAAATCTGCCTTGTCGCCTTGTCAATCTGTTACCGTTATAGGTGCCACCTTAGACACAGTTCATCTTTCTGCCAGACTGACACAGCAAAGAGTATCAGATATCCGCAAAAACGTTTACCTTCTGCTTCAATGCAACAAGATCAAAGCCAGGGTAGTCTTGAAGGTATTAGGACTCATGGCGGCTACCAATACACTTCTCGCCTTAGCTAGTTTTCACATGCGGATCCTCCAGTGGATGCTGTTTTCTCAATGGTCCTTCCAACAGCTCCCGATGTCTCACATCATTCTGCTAACCCAATCATGCAAGAATCACCTGTCTTGGTGGATGACATCACCTCAAGTTCTTCAGGGCAGACCCTTCACCCCCCCCCAATCGCCACGGTGACAACGGACGCCTCCCTGATCTGGTGGGGGGGGCATTATCAGGGCAGGACAGTCCAGGGCACGTGGCAATCTTTCGAGTGCCACTTGCACATAAATGTCTTAGAGATGAGAGCAGTGCTTTTAGCGTTGCAAGCCCTTCAGGACTCTCTTCCCACAGGGACTATTGCAATTCAGACGGACAACATGTCCGTAGTGTGGTACATCAACAAACAGGGCGGAACCAAGTCCTATCCCTTATGTCGAGAGGCACTCAGACTTTGGCAGTGGGTGATTTCTTCTCAGCGGTTTCTGATAGCAACGCACATTCCCGGGAAGTCCAACGTGATTGCGGACAAGTTGAGCAGGGCTATTCTCATGCCTCACTAGTGGTCTCTAAAAAAATCAGTGCTGGAAGAAATCTTTCGAAAATGGGGCCGGCCTTGCTGCAATCTTTTTGCTACTCCCCAAAACAGCAAGTGTCACGATTTCTTCACCCTCTTCCCTCTACCAGGCCATCCCACCAGAGACGCTCTTGTCCACGATTAGCCCCGGGGACTTCTGTATGCCTTCCCCCCTTTTCCACTGATCTCTCAATTAATTCAGAAAGCTATCACCTCGAGAGTCACTATGATCCTCATTGCCCCTTGCTGGCCTCGACAGATATGGTTTCCGTTCCTGCAGCATTACCTCTTGGAGCAGCCTTGGCATCTGGACCCAGTGCCAGATCTTTTGACCCACCAGTCGGGCCAGCTGCACCACTCCCTCCAATCTCTCAACCTCACAGCGTGGTTTCTCCGATTCTTACCCTAGCCAGGCTTCCCTTAATTTCTCATTCGGTCCGTAACATCCTGATAGCCTCTCACAAGTCTTCTACCAGAAGGATTTACAATAGTAAGTGGAAACGTTTTTCCTTCTGGGCAGCATCAAAAAATATAGACCCCTTCACTGCACCTATCCAGTCTATCCTAGGCTTCCTGGCAGAGCTCTTTCATTTAGGCTCTTCCTCATCTACCATTAGAGTACAACTAGCTGCTATATCTAACTTTCATGTAGGTGTCTCGGACTCCAGTATCATGTCCCATAAACTCTGCAAAGCCTTTCTAAGAGGTGTCTTTTTGCTCAAGCCCCCAATCAAAGATCCCCCACCGCAGTGGGACTTGAATTTGATCCTAGCATCCTTGATTCTTCCCCCCCCTTCGAACCTGCGGCTTCATGCTCTCTTAAGTTGCTCTCATGGAAAACACTTTTTCTAGTAGCCATAACATCAGCTAGAAGGGTATCTGAACTTCATGATCTTTGCAGTCGTCCTCCTTACTTAGTTTTCCATAAAGACAGGGTGTCCCTCCGGACTAATCCATCCTTCTTGCCTAAGGTTTCCTCTGAGGCAGATCTAAACCATACTATCGATCTCCCTGTCTTCTTCCCTGATTATTCCAACAGGTCGGAACAAAAGTTACATTTTCTAGATGTTCATCGCCAGCTTCGATATTATTTAGACAGGACTAAACAGTTCAGGAAATCTGACCAGCTCTTCCTGTCTTATGCGGAAGGGAAATTGGGCCTTCCAGTTTCTAAAGTGTCCCTTTCAAGATGGCTTACCTCTATAATTACCTTCATCTATGAAATCAGACATCAAAAACTGCCTTCAAGACCTAGAGCTCATTCAACCAGGGCATTAGCTACATCTGTAGCTTTTCAGGACAGGCTACCAATAGATTCCATTTGTGCAGCAGCCACATGGGCTTCTCCTCATACCTTTATCTCGCATTACAAATTGGATATGGCCTCCAGAAAACATGCCAACTTTGGTTCCACTGTTCTCAAGAGTCTGTTCCGATAAGCCACCCGGGGTAAGGTGCTAGGGACACGGTCCCATCCAGCAAGAATGAAGGCGAGATTGACAACTTAACATTGAGAAGTTATGTACCTACCATAACGTTCCATGTTAGTTGTCTTCTTCTTGCCTTCTTTCTTGCGTCCCACCCTCCTTCCCCCCAGCCTGGACAGACTGATAGGAATTTTTGGGCTCTTCCTTTGGGGCTTCCTTCCCACATGTTCTACCACCTCTATTCTCCCTTTTATGTTTGTGGTAGCTTGCATACAGGGTTATATAGAGGTGGGTTCCTTTTCTCTCTACTCCATACTATGGAGACTAGAACTGCTTGGTTTTAGCTATCAAACGAGATCTGAGTAGTTACCGCCTAGCATTGTGGGATATAGGGGAGCCTCGAGCCGGTGGAATTAGCTCTCGAGCTTTAGTATTGGCCGAGTCGGAGCCGAGGATCGGCTCCAAACCCATCCAGCAATAAAGAAGGCGAGAAGAAGACAACTAACATGGAACGTTATGGTAGGTACATAACTTCTCATTTCTGTCTGCTGAAGTACACAAAGCATTGTGCATTAAATTGCTTTCCTTACACTGGGAATATGTAAGATATCCAGCGACTCCGTATTATCACCACCAGGCGTTCGCGATAATACTGGTTGCTTCATGATGTCTAAATGTATTCTGTTAATGCTGTGAAGATGTCAGTGTGTTTTCTTTCACAGTGAAGATTTTTATTCATAACCCTGCCTAAAACAAAGGAAAAACGTAGTGGCGCTGTTTATGTATACACTTTACTGACAACATGTTATGTAGCTGGCAGTAAAGTGCATAGACGCTTCAATTGTCAGGGCTGCTCTCTTACTGACTGCTATTACTCTCACCAAATATTGCTTCACTTCACTTTTCTTCAGCAAGTAAGAACATTGCAATGTTTCTGTTTTTGTGTAACTGCCCACGGCTTGCTATATTAGTGTACCCAACAGCTTGCACTCTCTACTGCAGAACAGATCAATTTGTTCTGCCGTTACATAATGAATTATACTGCCCTAGAAATCTGAGACAATTGAAGCATGCGTGTGTAATGCACACAAAACAGGAAGAAGACTAAAATGATTGTTTCTCTCTTCCTGAATGTCTTCCAAATTTAGTTTTCATCAGTAAGGACTTCAAATAACAGCTTGCGGTGTTTCCCCCACTCGTTTTCATGCCAGCATGGTCTTATCGCAACCGTGAAAATCTGGTTGCGATAATATGTAAGTACCATAAAGACTATTACAACAGAACAGAAGAACATCTATGGTTATGGTAAGATTTTATGCAATTATTCTGTTGCTTTATTCTCTTGGACCCTTTTTTGGCTGAGGGCTTTACTCACAGGTGTTCTCCACCTCCAGTTTTTTTGATTAAAGACCAAAGTCAAGGAAAAATCTCCTCAATGTTCCACCCAATCAGAGGGAGGAAGCAGTGTTACAAATTGCAAAGCTACTAGAAAAAAAGTCATCCAGGAAGTCTGACCAGACCAAGTCAGATCCGGGATTTACTCAAGGTTCTTTTTAGTGCCAAAGAAGAAAGGGAACCTAAGGCCAGTCTTGGACCTAACCTTACTAAATAAATCATTATACCATGTGAAGTTCTGGATGTCTGTGTTTCAGTCCATTTTACATCTGTTACGAAAGGATGACTGGATGTGCTGCATCGACCTTCAGGATGTGTACTATCACATCAAAATGAACAGGTGCTCCAGAAAGTTTCTCTGCTTCCAGTTGGGGATCAGTTGCTATCAGTTCAGAGTACTGCCCTTTGGTCTCACCATAGCCCCCAGTGTGTTTACCAAATGGATGATGGTAGTAGCAGCTCACTTGAGACTGCATGGATTCAAAGTGTTTCCTTATCTAGATGACTGTCTCCTGACCGCACCAACCAGAAATCTACTATTACAAGCCAGGGACTGTATACTACATCTAGCTCCGACCTTGTGCATTAAAATCAGCATGCAGAAAACTCAGCTGCAACCCATACAGTTGATAGACTTTATAGGAGCTTGCCTACACATAACCAATCGTCTAGCCTACCTGCCTCTAGAAAGGATTTCCACCTTAAGATAGCATATCAGACAGATTCTAACCATTCCAATACCCCCAGCAAGTCTAGTCCTCAGAGCATTAGGTTCAATGGCTGCCATGTTAACCTTGATATCAACTCCACGCTTGCACAAGAGAGTATTTCATTGGACTCTGGTGGTCCTGTGCTCCTTACACTTCTACCCGCTGTATCACTTTATCAGGTTGTCCCGAGTGTGGAATGGGTCACTTCTGTGGTGGCTTCACTCAGAATAAGTTAAGCAAGGATGACCCTTTTTTCTTCTTCCCTCTAATGCCACGTTGACCGCAGACACTTTGCAGCTAGGGGGGCATTACCTGGGTCAGACAGTCCAAAGCATGTGATCTACACAAGAGACCAATTTGCATATCAGTGTACTAGAGAAGAGAGTAGTGCTTCTAGCGTTGCAAGCATTTCAGAGCCTTCTACCACTAGGAACAATTGCGATACAAACAGACAATATATCTTTGGTGTGGTACATCAACAAACAGGGAGGAACCAGATCTTATCCCTTATGCCAAGAAGCATTGAGGGCTTGGCAATGGGTGACCTCTTCCAATCGCTTCCTGACTGCAGCATACATTCCGGGGAAAGCTAACATTCTGGCAGACATGTTCAGCAGAGTTATTCTGATGCCTCATGAGTGCTCTCTAAATCAGTCAGTGGCAAACATGATATTCCACAAGTGGGGTCAACCTTGCTGTGATCTCTTTGCTTTGCCCCTCAACAACAAGTGCAGCAGGTTCTTTGCCGTAATCCCTCCTCAAGGACAGTCACCGAGAGATGCTCTAGTCCATATTTGTTCCTCCGGTCTTTATGCCTACCCTCCCCTACCTCTAATTCCCAAATTTCTTCAGAAAGCTCAAAGGTTGAAGAGCAAAGTAATCCTCATTGCTCCCTTCTGACCTCGACAGATTTGGTTCCCCTATCTCTGGTCTCACTTAGTTTGCTATCCGTGGACACTGGGACCACATCCAAATCTTCTCTCTCTCCCACCAGGGCAGATTCACCCAGATCTTTCAGGACTGAAACTGATTGCATGGTTTCTCCAATTCCAGTGATGGCTAGAAGTACCATGCTTTATTCACCGATTCAAAGGATTTTAATATCCTCACATAAAGCTTCAACTAGCAAGAGTTATAAAAGTAAATGGAAGAGATTTTCTATGTTGGCTGACCAAAATCATTTAGATCCTTTTACATCTTCTATTCATGCAGTTTTGGATTTTCTTGCTTCAGTATTCCTAAGCGGGGGAAGTTTTTCTGCTGTTTAGGTACAACTGGCAGCCATCTCAAATTATCACAGTGGGGACAGTTCATTTTCTCTGGCTTCATCTAAACTGTGTAAGACTTTTTTTAGGGATACCTTTTTACTTAAACCGCCTGTAAAGGACCCCACTCCTCCTTGGGACTTAACTGTGATGTTACAAACTTTTGTCTTACCTCCTTTCGAACCTTCAGCCAAGATAGACTTGAAATTTCTGTCCTGAAAAACTGACTTTTTAATGGCCATCACATCAGCTAAAAGGCTATCTGAATTACAAGCTTTATCAGTCAACCCCCCCATTTGATTTTTCATAAAGATAGATTGCGTATTAATCCTTCCTTTTTTGCCTAAAGTTGCCTCCGAAAACAGTATCAGTCAGGTCATTAACCTGCCTGTTTTCTTCCCCAATTTCCAGAACAGGAGGAATACACTGTTCACCTGCTGGGTGTCCATAGACAGCTGCATTTCTATTTGGACAGAACTGAATCTTTCCGAAAAACTGATTAGCTGTTGGTCTCCTCCTCCAGTGTTAGAAAGAGAAGGCCATTGCCCAAACTCACTTTGTCTAAATGGATCACAGACTGTGTTTCTCATGTGTTTTCTGCTAAAGGAATACCTTTACCTGGTCTTGTTAAGCTCATTCTTCTAGATCCATGTCTACATCTCAGGCCTTCTGGCCCACAGTTCCGATAGAGGACATTTATGTAGCTGCGACTTAGTCAAACTTCCATACCTTTTTCACACATTACAAGCTAGATATTTGTTTCTAGGGGTAGGGCTGCTTTTGGCTCCATAGTGCTTCAGAATATCCTTCCATGATGGCCATCCAGGGTTACTGTAGCTGAGCACTGTATCCCACAAATTGAGGAACGAATGAAAATAACATCAAGTAAAGAAGTTATGTCCTTTCCATAACATTTCATCTCTATTATCCATTTTCATTCTTCCTCAGCCCCCCCCCCCAATCCTGTCCCTTCTGGGAAGATTTGTGGAGGTGTTCTAGGAACCGCCGTTCCTTTTGAGCTCCTGGTTCTGTCTGCTCTCTATCTTCTGATAGTTCTGTATCCATCCTTTATGTATTTACCTTTATAGCCACAGCAAACTCGATCTGAAGTAATTTGGAGGTCAGGGGCATTATGGGTAAGGGAGGAGCTCGAGAGTCAGATCCTAAGCTATAAAAAGTGGCTAAGTCAGACCCGATGTTTGGATCTGAACCCACAGGTTGAGGAACAATGAAAATGGACAACACATATGGAATGTTATGGTAAGTACATAACTTCCTTTTTCCTTACAGACCAACCCGTCCTTTTTGACTGAAGTGGCTTCTGAGTCTAATATTAACCAGGTCATTAAACTCCCTAGTTTCTTTTCCAAAATTCTCTAATAAGAGAGAATATATGCTCCATTTTTTGGGTGTGCACAGCCAACTTTGGACCAAAGATTTCAGGGAAACTGACCAGTTGTTTGTATCCTTCTCACCGAGCAGATTGGTCATGGCAGTATGTCCTTCCATATGACTGTTGCAGTATTCTTTACAAAAGGGATTCCCTGCCTAGAGTAGACCAGTGTCTGGCCAGAAGACCAAAGCCTTAGGATTTTATAGACATCGTTCTTCAAATATATGCTCTCTGCCCAAAGCATAGGGCATAAAGGTGACATATGGGCTTACATACCTCAGAACTTCTTTGCCCCCAGTCTGAACACTCCTCCTGTGCTGGTTTCTGAGTTGTGGTTCAGATAAGTGCTGTGGTGGGTTTCTTCATTATCTTTTCCGCTTTTAGTTTTTGTGAGTTTACATGTCATCCAGAAAGGGAAGATGATAGTGTGGGAGGCAGATTCCCCATAAAGATCATCACGAGTAGTGTCTTTTCTCTTTGTGTGCTTCTCCCGACCATACGTAGTGTTCTGTCTGCCAGGTGTTTGTCCTTAAGACCCTAAATAACTGTCTCTCCTCCTTGTCTATTTACCTGGAGAACCAGTGTCTTAAATTGTTGGTGCAAGGTGCTATGGTGGAATCTTCCCATCCTGAAGGTCAGCTGCCTGGCAAAAAAAAGGCCAAGAAACCCCAGTCTAATTCGGCAGTTGTCCTGCCTGCGCAGTATTTCTCTCTCAAGGCTGGTGAAAGCCAGGAGGATCGCCCAGTTGTCGGATTCCTCTGCCACGCCGCTGTCAGATGCCAGCATGGATCCAACTTCTCACATGTCCTCTCCAGATGATGAGGGGAAACTTTGACAGATTATTTCAAAGGTACTTAGAGGAATACCACAAATAATTGTTCAGGAGGAGATTCCTACTATGTTGGTTGAGTGCTAGGGCAGACATCACTCAAAAGAAAAAAACAAGAATATTTCTCCTGCTGCTTAAAGGTCCCCAGCGTGACTGGCAGGATTTTATCCAGGAGTTATTTAATGCATTGATGGCCTAAAGCCTCCCCAAGAAGTTTCTGTGCCTGCTCCCTTTTGGTCATGTACACCACTCGAGGCCCAGAGAGCAAGACTCCTCTGAAGATGATTTGGATTCTGGAGAATAATCTTTGGCATATTCCTCTCAAATCCCTTCTCCCATGGATTATGACTCTGAGGAGGATGATTCTTTTAGCCCTGATTCTCCATTGGAAGAACTCTCCTTTGGGGATACTGTTTCTTGAATGATGGAATATTTTAAATGGGATTGTTCTCAGGTTTCTGACATTCAAAAGAAGTGTTATGAGCTCCTCCAGATAGAGTCCCTGAAGCACTCTGCTATACCTCCAGTCTTGGCAACCCTTCTAGGTGTGTTTCACCAGCCTATATGGCCCTGGAGACTAAACCTCTAGCCCCTAAGAAACCTGATAGAATCTGATGCTGTCCTCCTCATTCTGCTTCACTGATGGGTTACGGATCTGATTCTTGGATTCGACTCATCCGCCTCCTACAGACTTTAGCTTCCAGGCTCAAACTCTTCCCTTACCCGTAATCCTCTGCCCTTAGCTCAACCTCCTCAGATCTCGTTTGCTGCCAGTGTGTACAGATTCGATTTCCATTGCTCAGAGCAGATAAGTTGCTACTTTAAAATTTAAACTTTATTTCTATATTATTTCTAAATAAGTTGTATATATTTTCTCCTTTCTTTTTTAGTGTGTGCAAGGTCATTAGGGCTGTTCTTCCTCCACCTTTCCTTTATAAAGAAAAAAAACTTTCCCCTTCTTAAGTAGTTACCAATGGAGTTCAAAAGGAGCACCAAGTATAACAGAAAAATTTCACAGTTGGATGCACATAAGTGCGTTTATTGTTTAGGAGCACCCCTTTTGGATTCCCCTTGTAATGTATGTGAAGGGTTTAATCCTTGGGCTGTTCAAGAAAGGAAAAGCAAGCTGATTCTGAAGGGCCTTCTGCCCACCTCTTTATCTTCTCCAGGGGCTCAACTCCCCTGTAAAGACTCAGAAGGCTCCAAAACTAAGAAAGGCCACCACAAGGCATCTAGGGCATCTTTGGAACCGCCTACTAAGCTTCCCAAAGAGTCAAATCTGAGAATGTCTGTGCCGAGACCCATGTCGTCTTCTTCGGATCTGGTAGACTTGACGGCTCCAAGAGACCCTTCTTCGAATTGCAGTTTACCAAATCTCCGGTTCCTCCATCTACTTTGTCGGATCCTAACAGATCAGATCTGGGCACTCAGTCAGCTCCTCTGCTCCAAAAGTCTCCGGATCTGGAGTCTACCATTCAGTCACCTGGGAGAGCTGTCAGATCTCTCTCTCCCACGGTTCTGACAAAAGTACTTCAAACCCCTAGGCACTCACAACCTTCTTCCGTGGTGTCTTCCAGATCCTCTAGAAGCCTGTACGACAATGTGGACAAGATGGTTAGGTCTGTTATCAAGGCTCAGAACCAGATGGGGATACTGTCAGCTCCATTCTGTCATGGAGTGTGTCCCTCCCACTTCTTTTCTCCTTGTCAGATCCAAATAGTGGCTTCAGAGCCCAAAGACAGCAGTCTCCTGAGGGAGTCGGGGTCGGACCAGAGGACCTTTGTATGTCCTTCTATTCTCATGTTGCAGTATTCATAACCTTTGGGTTAGCCTCCGCCTAGCGACCTGAACGTGCGGCCAATATACAAAAACTTTAGTCACTACAAGGTATGTGGGATCTCTGACTTTGGCCATAGGGTGCGTGGGCCATAAAAGTGATGTCTATACATACCTTCCTCAGAACTTCTCTGCCGCCAGTTCTTTCTTATTGGTCACTGCACATTTGCCCAGGTTCATGTCATCTAGAAAAGGAAAGTGTAAGTGTGGATATCAGATCCCACATAAGGATGCCCATGACTTGTATCTGTTCTGCCTAGGGCCCAATCAGCCACAACCATAAGGCCTGTGCGATTTGTCAGGCCTTTGTCCCAAAGACTGTTCACAGCCGTCTGCACCCCCTTAATATCTGTCTAGAGAACCAGCACCTCAAACGTCTTGCTGTCGTGATGGAAGAGCTGTCCAGCCATATCGCCGAGCTAACGCAAAAGAAGCCCAAAGTTACCAGGCCTGAGCCTACTGCTGCACCTCTTACACCCGATGTTCCCCCTGTGGCCGAAGTACACCTGGCAGAACTTACAGAACCAGGTGACTCTAGTGTAGCGGCTACCATTTTGGAGGATGCAAAACCAAGGTCACAAAGCACATTCATTGAGGTAATGCAGATGTCGGATGACGAGGGGGAACTTCGGCTCGATGCAGATATCCAGACCGGTCATTCCATCGTTAGTGTGGTTTCTGAACCTAGGCCCTCCAGGCCAATTTCTTCTTTTAAAAAAACAAAAAAAACAAACATGTGACTTCACCTCCTGAGAGCTTGCCTGGTTGGCAAGCTTTCTCTCAGTGCTTGTTCAATGCCTTTATGGCCCTTAGGCCTTCCATGGCTGCTTCTCCTCCTGCTGCCCCTCCTGTTATCAGCTCTAGGCCTCATACTGCAGAACCTCTTTCAAAAGAGGCCAAAGACTCTTCAGATTCCTCTTCAGGGGATTCTCTGTCTTGTGCTTCCCAGATGCCTTCTACTCTAGGGTGTGTTTCCCCAGAGGAGGACTCTGCTGAGGCAGATTCCCCTGGGGAGGACCTTACCTTTGGCGAAATCATCTCTCAAATGAGAGAGTTTTTCAAATGGGACTCCACAGAAATGTCTGAAGTCCATAAGAGGTATTATGAACTCCTATGAATGGATACCCCTTCTCCTTCTGCCATTCCACCAGTCCTACCAACCTTCTTAGATGCCTTTTCTGCAGCTTCTAAAAATCCTGAATCCCAATCCCCTGCTCCTAGAAGGCCTGACAGATTTTATAAGGTCCCAGAAGGGGCAAAATTTCTAAGAAAATGTCCTGTTGCAGATCCTTTACCATTTATGTCTCAGCAGACAAACCCTCCAGATTTCTACCTCTATCTCTGTCCTTCCTACTAATAAGGACAGCAAAACTATGGAGAGACTTGGCAACCTCTGCCACTGTGGCATTTAGGGCCATCAACTATCAGACACGTAAGTCTTAAGATGTTCTTGTGTTTCACTGTTGCAGTCATCACACTTGGGTTATCCTGCCAGGGGAAGCCCTCAGTCAGCCCGAATACCAGAGGCTTAGTATTTCTGTGTCGGTTGCTGTCGCTTCAGGACTGACATCAGGTTGTCAGGGGTATAAAAACAGGCAGCCGATGCTATTACATCAGTCTTTCTTGCCGAGGAGCCTGAAGCACCGAAGCAGAAGCAGTTCGCACGAGTGCCAGTCGGCCGTTACCTGAGTTTTCGTTTCCGAAATTGAATCATCTTGAAGTCTTCTAAAGCTAAGTACCCCATTGGGGATCCTTTTTTTCTTGCTCTAACCGATGTCAGAAAAAGTTAACAATTGTCCCGCCTGTGGAAAGCAAATACCACATCGAGATTTCCATTCTTACTGCATCACTTGTTTAGGCCCAGACCACAATGTATCTCGCTGTCGGTTTTGTGCTTTGTTCAATGCTCGAACTCTTCATCGTCAGGCCCTTATCGTAGCTTAGTACTTTCATTCTCGATCTCCGTTTTCCGAAATGGCTTCGGTAAGCCATCTGACATTACCGATCTTGCAAAAAAACGTAAGGATAAAGACAGAGACAGACCGCACAGGTCCAAAACTGCCGACAATGCTTCCGTTAAGCTAGTCGCCAGTTCGCTGGTAATCAGTGAAGCGCTTTCCCAGCCCCTGATGCCCGCTTCGATGGATTCGCAGGCTGCTACTGAGACCTGTTCGGAGTCCGGTATGCCGCAAAACTCTTCTTTGACTGCAGAACCTGCGGATGTCTCTACCTTGGATGGGTCCGGAGCCGCTGTGCAGGCACTGGCTTCTGAGGAAGTTCTTCTCACTACCGATATTCGACACAAACCGACGACTTCTTTCACGTCTTCAATTCTTTCTAAAACTATCGAGTTTCTAAGGCCAAGAAAACAATGACCCAAACTCAAGCGCCTGCTTCCTTGCCACAATCTCAGATGCTTAAAATGGCAGAAGACTTGATCATGCTGATTAGAGGAAGCCAGCCTTCCCCTGCTAAAAGAAAAAGAGACTTGTCCCCAGCAGCTTTATCTGACCAAGAGTCCGACGACTCTGAGGTTTCTGAATATGAAGACATGCCCTTATCTGCCTGTGAGGATTCAGATGCAGAGGAATCCATTCCTTCTGCCTCCCCTCCAGAGGATTTTTCTTTTGGTGAAACCCTACATACTTTGAGAGAGCATTTTCATTGGGAATGCCAGGATTATCCTCAGTCCAAAAAGAGACTCAGGGAATTTTTAGATTTACCACAGCAGAGACACTTAGCTGTCCATCCTGTTCTGGATGTTGTGGATGATGTCTTTATGGAATCCAGTTTAACTCCTGATATTTTATCCCTTGCTCCAAGGAAATCTGACAGGTACTACAGAGTCCCTGACTCTCACAAATCTCTCTTCAAAAATCCTACTGCTGACCCAGAGGTCTTCTCCCAAGGACCTAAAGGAATAAAAGCAATTACAGCTAAAAATCCCACCCCCTCGGACAGGGATTCCCAAGCTTTAGACAGATGGGGTAAAAAAGTATACACCTCTGCAACTCTCGCCATTAGAGCATTGAATTGTCAGTTCCACATGCTGAAATATCAGCAACATACTATGGAACTTATTAAGCAAAAATTATCTACCTTTCCTGACTGTGCAGAAAGTAAAGAATTACAGGAGCTTATGCATTCTGCAAGCCAAGTCAGCAAGCATACCCTCCAATGTGGGTTTGACGCCCGCGGAGCATCTTGCAGGGCAGCAGTCACAGGTTCTATACTGAGAAGGCATGCCTGGCTTAAGGAGCAGACCTTGCCAGATTATATCAAATCAAAATTATTGGACGCTCCTCTGAGAAAGGTCAATCTGTTTGGCACCAAAGCAGAAGAGGTTTTAAAAAATGGAAGAAAAGGCTAAGTCTATGCAGACAGTCAAAGATTTTTTGCCAGTGCAGCCTCCAAGATTCAGTAGGCATTTCCCCTCAAAACATTAGTCCTTTCCAGCCCCCTCAAGGCCATCTCAAACTAGACCCAGGGGAAACAGACCCCCCCCCCCCAGATTACAGTCTCAGGGTATGCAGAGATCTAAGCAATGGAGTACCTCCACTTCTAAAGCAGGGAGTGCTAAGCCACCCCATTACGGAAAGAATTCACAATGACTCCTCACCTCTGCCCAATTGCTCGTGCACCTAGGAGGAAAACATGACCACCATGCAAAAAACTGGACCTCCAAAACATGACCACCATGCAAAAAACTGGACCTCCATCACCAACGATCAATAAGTCCTCAACATAGTGTCCCAAGGGTACAAATTTTATTTCCACGCGCTGCCAACCCCAAAAGGGTTTCCAGACCTTCCTCCAAACCAGTGGGCAGAGGCACAAAACCAAATTCATTCCCTGCTCTCCATTAGGGCAATTCAGCCTGTTCCTGCAGAACAGATAGGCCAAGGTTTTTATTCCAGATTTTTCCTGGTACCCAGAAAAGAGGGCACCTGGCGCCCAGTCTTAGATCTATCCATTCTAAACACCTTCCTGGTGGTACCAAAATTCAAAATGCTCACCCTACAGCAGCTTCTCCCTATGTTGTCCACAGATGCCTGGTTAGCCACCCTAGACCTAAAGGAGGCCTATCTGCACATCCCAATCAGGGACTCCTGCAGGAAATATCTAAGTTTCAGGGCAGGCTCTATGCATTATCAGATGTTCATCGTGTTTCACTGTTGCAGTCATGACTGTAGGGTTCTCCCCTGCCGGCAGGCAGTCCTCGGTCGGCCAGAATCCCAAAGTCTGGGTCGGGCATCGGCTTTTCAGCCACGCTCCCTGACGTCAGAGCGCCAGGAGTACAAAGCTGACAGCCAACGCCATGTTCTCCAGTCTTTCTTGCCGTGCGGTGATAGTAGTTCGTATTTGCCGGTCGGCTGACTCCTGACAATTTTTTCTAAACGTACTTCAGTCCGAAGACTTTCTTCTCCTACTCAAAGCTAAGTACACCGTTGGGGAAACTTTTTTCTTGCTCCAGTCCGATGTCAGAAAAAGTTAATAATTGTATTTCTTGTGGGAAGCAAATACTTCATAAGGATTTTCATTCTTACTGTATTCCTTGCTCAGGCCCTGACCACGACGTAGCTAGTTGTTGGTTTTGTGCTAGATTCAATCAACATACGATTAAACGAAGGTACGATTTTGCATTTCATTACTTCGGTAGGCGTTTTAATTACAAAATGTCGTCGGATTCGGTTCCGGCTACCGGAGTTCACAAACGATGCAAGGAAGACAGGCCTCTGAGGTCCAAATCGGACGATATTGTACAAGCAGAGCCAGCTTCAGGTTCGGTCGTCAATGAGGCGCTTTTGCAGCCCCTGTCGTCGGCCATTTCGGAACCGATGGCCGAAACGGACTCCCACGAGGAGCCAACTAGGCTTTGAATATTTCTGTTGCAGGACCTTCGGACAACGCTCCTTCGGATGGGTCCGGAGCCGCTGTGCCGGTACCGGCTTCCGAAGGGGTTTTCAGGCCTACTCATCTTCTGATAAAGGCAAAGACAAAGGCAAAGACTCCTTCCAAATCAAAGACTACAGCCCAGGCCTCTTCTGATCTGGCACCCAAGTCTCAGAAACAATTACTTAAGATGGCGGAGGACTTACTTACTATGATTAGGATTAGGGGTTCACATCCTCCTCCAGATAAAAGGCCAAGGCAGGAAGTGTATTATGACTCCTCTGATCAGGCTTCTGTTTCTTCAGTTTCTGCTTCTGACCAGGAATATTCTTTCCCTCCTTATGAGGATTCTGATGCTGAGGAATCCATTCCTTCAGCTTCTCCCCCTGAGGATGTCTCTTTTGGGGAAACTTTACATGAAATGAGGGAACATTTTCACTGGGAAGGACAGGAGTACTCGGAATCTAAGAAAAGACTTAGGGATTTTCTTCTTCTTCCCCAACATAGACCTCTGGCTATCCCCCCTATTTTGGATATTGTGGATGATGCTTTTTCGGAGGCTAACTTAACTCCTGACTCTTTTCCTCCTGCTCCTGTTAAGCCAGACAGATATAGGGTTCCTGATTCCCACCAGTTTTTATACAAGAATCCTACTGCTGATCCTGAAACCATTTCCCAGGGTCCTAAGGGGGTTAAGGCCGCTACTGGTAAAACCCCCATGCCCACTGAGATGGATTCCAGATCTTTAGAAAGATGGGGCAAACAAGTGTACACTTCTGCTACTTTATCTATTAGGGCTTTAAACTGTCAATTTCATATGCTGAAATACCAGCAATTTCTTCTGTCTGTTTTGAAACAAAAGCTAACTTCCATTTCCGCCTGTGCAGATGATAAGGAATTACATGATTTAATGCATGCCACTGAACAAGTTGGGAAGCATGGTTTACACTGTGGATTTGATGCCTTGGAGGCTTCTTGTAGGGCTGCTGCCTCTGGTACAGTCATTAGAAGGCATGCTTGGTTAAAGGAACAAAACTTGCCAGATCAAGTAAAAGCTAAGTTATTGGATGCTCCTGTTGAGCATAATGTTTTGTTTGGACCTAAGGCTGAAGAGGTGATTAAGAAGATGGAGGACAAGGCAAAATCCATGCAAACGGTTAAAGATTTCTTGCAAGTACAGCCACCCAGATTTAGTAGGAATTGGCCTACTAAAAATTGGTCCTTTCCCAATTCAGACAGGCCTCAGAGGGGTAGATACAGACGCTCCCGAGGAAGGCCTCAAACGCAAGCCTCTTATAGACCAAGACAGTGGGCTGCTTCCACCCCTAGGGGAGGAGAGGACAGGTCGTAAGCTCGTAGAAAACAGGCTCAATGACTCCCTCGGTTGGGCTACAGGAACTTCTTGCCTGGAAGCCCCTCTCGGAGGAAAACTTTCTCTTTTTCACCTAAATTGGACTCGTATAACCCAAGACAAGTGGGTTCTGGATGTGGTTTCAAGAGGTTACAAATTCCATTTTCATACCCTACCAAGACCAAGCGGATGGCCGGATCTTCCAAAACATCAATGGTTAGAGGCCTTAAACCAGGTAGAAACTCTCTTGGCTATGAAAGCTATAGAACTGGTTCCACTTTCAGAGATGGGATGAGGTTTTTACTCAAGGCTCTTTCTAGTCCCCAGAAAGCAAAATTTATGGAGACCCATTCTGGATCTGTCAGTCTTGAACACTTTTCTCGAAATACCAAAATTCAAGATGCTTACTCTGCAGCAGCTACTTGCAATGCTGACCAAAAATGCATGGATGGTAACTCTGGATTTAAAGGAGGCATATTTACACATTCCCATCAGGCAGGAATGCAGAAAATACCTCAGGTTCAAGGCCGGATTGAGGCACTATCAATTCTCTGCACTGCCCTTTGGATTCTCTACTGCGCCCAGGGTCTTTAGCAAATGCCTGGCTCCAGTAGTAGCTTATTGCAGACTCAAGGGAATTCAAATTTACCCTTATCTGGACGACTGTCTTATTCAGGCAGACAGCAAGGATGTCTTACTCCAGCATCTAGAATTTTTCAAAATCTTCTCAAGTTCCTGGGATTCACTGTAAACATAAAAAAGTCAAATTTGATACCCTCACAACAGATAACCTTTCTGGGTGCTCTTCTAAACACAACAACCCAGATGGCATTTCTGACATCCGAAAAACAATTACAGCTGGCTTCAACTTTCAAAACCTTGGCAACTTTAACTCAGCTATCTGCAAGGAAATTCCTGCAGGCTTTGGGTTACATGGCCTCCTGCATCCTTCTCGTACCATATGCAAGACTACATATGAGGAAAATACAGTGGTACCTAAAAAGTGTATGGTCTCAGCATTGCCACAGTTTAGACATACAGATCACCGTCCTACCTTCTCTTCAAAAGGAATTCCTTTGGTGGTCCAAGGCATGTACTCTAAACATAGGAAAACCTTTCAGTCTGCCTCCAGCCACTCAGATACTGACCACGGACGCTTCAGATTATGCATGGGGAGCCCATTTTCAGGGCAACTGTCTGCAGGGCCTTTGGACAAAGGATCAGAAGCACCTGCATATCAATTTAAAGGAAATGTTAGCCATTCAGAACGCTCTGTGGGCTTTCAGGAATCTTCTACAACCAGGACAGCTACTGATACGGACAGACAACACCACAGTTATGTGGTACATAAACAAGCAAGGGGGATCTCATTCCTATCCCCTTTGCAGACTAGCCATGAATCTATGGAACACAGCTCTAGCTTGCAGACTGGACCTTCAAGCTCAGTTTCTACCAGGGAAGCAAAACTTCCTGGCAGACAGTCTGAGCAGAAACCTGTCGGACCCACACGAATGGATGCTGGATACCGAAATATTCAGGATGATTACAGCAGTCTGGGGATGTCCTCACATAGAACTCTTTGCATCCCACCTCAGTCATCAACTACAGATTTTTTGCACCAGGACATTCCACGCCTCTACCTCTTCTTCCACGGGTGTTATTAAAGATCAAACAGGACAAGCCCAAGATGATAATTTTGCTGGCCCCAAATTGGCCTCGACAGTTTTGGTACCCAACACTGAAAAACTTTTGTCTGGAGCCCCCTTGGGTATTACCACAGATTCCGAACCTTCTTTCCCAACACCAGGGTCAGGTTCTGCACTCCCATGTCCAAACTCTCAGCCTGGCGGCCTGGTTAATCCAGGGTCTTTGATTCATTCTTTTCTACCCAAGCAGGTTATGGATGTCATTTTAGAAGCCAGACGTCCTAGCACTAGAAAATCTTATGCAGGAAAATGGAAAAGATTTTGCTCCTGGATTCAGGCTCAGGATTCGGATCCCCTTATTCCTAACATTCCTCTGATTTTACTTTACCTGACAGACCTCTTACATAAGGGTCTCTCTTTTTCTTCCATAAAGATCCATGCTTCTGCTATTTCTGCTCATTATAATACAGACCCTCCTATCTTTTCTCATCAGCTCATGAGACAATTTCTCAGAGGAGCTAAAAACTTAAGGCCCCCTAGATCTCCTCCCATTCCTGCTTGGGATCTCAACTATGTTTTGGAAAAACTCACCTTACCTCCTTTTGAGCCTGCTGCCACTTCTGACATCAAGTTTTTATCTTGGAAGACAGCCATTCTGTTAGCTCTGACCTCTGCCAGGAGAGTTTCAGAGTTGCAAGCTCTCATGGCTGTGGAACCTTATATTATTTTTCATCAAGACATGGTGTCTTTAAGGACTAATCCTACTTTCATGCCTAAGGTGGTTTCCAAAGTGGCTTTAAATCAAACTATTCACTTGCCAACTTATTTCCCCACTCCTCAAAATAAGGGGGAAAGGATCTTGCATTCCTTGGATGTACACAGACAACTACGTTTTTACCTGGACAGAACCAAGGACATCAGGAAATCAGAGCAATTGTTTGTTTCTTATGCTTCAAGTTCCCAAGGTAAAGCCATTTCAAAACAGACCATTTCTAAATGGATTGCTCATGGAATCAGATTTTGTTATTCACACCATGGAAAGCAAATCCCAGGGAGTATAAGGACTCACTCTATCCGAGCTGCTGCCACTTCAGCTGCCTATCTCAGGGGAGTTCCTACCAAAGACATTTTGGAAGCTGCAACTTGGAGTTCAGTGCATACTTTTTCCAAGCACTACAATCTACCTCTCTACTCTAAGTCTAGGGCAGGCTTTGCTTCTGCTGTCTTGCAGGGCCTTTTAGCCGCCCCCTCTTCATTATGACCACCTCCCTTTTATTCTGCTTTGGGATTCAACCCTACAGTCACGACTGCAACAGTGAAACACAATGAACATAGTACAGTTGTGTACACTTACCATAAATGTAGATGTTCGAGTGTCTTCACTGTTGCAGTCTGGGTTTCCCTCCCTCCTGTCCCCTCTTATTTTTTCTTTTGTGTGGTTCCCTTCTTCACCCTTCTTTTGAGGTGTATTTGCAAAGGGTATGGGATCTTACTCATTTTGGAGCACCTGGCATCTGGGGCAAGAAAAACTGGAGAACATGGCGTCGGCTGTCAGCTTTGTACTCCTGGCGCTCTGACGTCAGGGAGCGTGGCTGAACAGCCGACGCCGGACCCAGACTTTGGGATTCTGGCCGACCGAGGACTGCCTGCCAGCAGGGGAGAACCCTACAGTCATGACTGCAACAGTGAAGACACTCGAACATCTACATTTATGGTAAGTTTACACAACTGTACTTTCCCTGCACTTCCCTTTGGCTTATCCACTGCTCCCAGAGTTTTCACAAAATGCCTGGCTCCAGCCATTGCTTATTGCAGACAAGAGAAATATTCAAATTTCCCCTTACTTGGACGATTGCCTGAGTCAGGCAGACAGGAAAAGCTGTTGCAAAACCTGACATTTGTAAAGGACCTTCTAAACTCCCTGGGGTACACTATCAGCGAAAAGAAATCCAAACTAGTCCCCAGTCAAAAAAATGTATTCTTGGGAGCAAGCTTGGACACAGCATCCCAGATGGCATTCCTTACACCAGAAAAACAAACCTATCTGACAGGCTACTTCGCTCAAATGGCCACCAGAACCCAGCTGTCCGCAAGGAAAATCCTGCAGGCTCTAGGGTTCATGGCCTCCTGCATTCTACTAATTCCATATGCCAAACTGCATATGAGGAAACTTCACTGGTACTTGAAAAGTCTTTGGTGTCAACATTCTCAGGACCTGGAAACTGTCATACTTATAATACCTTGTCTAAGGAAAGAGTTTCTTTGGTGGGCAGTGGCATGCAACCACAACAAGGGACTTCCCTTTACACAACCCCACATCGCCCAGACCCTAACCACAGACGCATCAGACTATGCCTGGTGCACATCTTGATGACAGGTGCATTCAGGGCCACTGGAGGCCAAACCAAATTCATCTGCACATCAACCAAAAAGAGATGCTAGCTGTTCAGCACGCTCTTGACAGCTTTCAGATCCCTACTCTTACCCGGGCCCCTATTAATCAAAACTGACAACACCACAGTGATGTGGTACATCAACAAGCAGGGGGGAGCCCACACTTACCAACTCTGCAGGCTATCCATGACCCTGTAGAACATGGCCACAGCCATGCATATTCACCTGCAAGCTCAGTTCCTGCCAGGAAACCAAAACTCTCTGGCAGACGACTTAAGCAGAAGTCTCCTAGACCCACACTAGTGGCAATTAAACCACAACACTTTCAGCCTTGTGACCCAGAAATGGGATACCCCAAAGTTGGACCTATTTGCCTCCCCCTACAACCACCAGCTCAGCAAATTCTACACCAGGGTACCTCACAGCAAGGCCTGGAAAGTGGATGCCCTATCCTTCCAGTGGGCAAACCTCTCAATCTATGCATTTCCCCCTCTGTCTCTTCTTACAAGAGTATTACTCATGATAAGGCAGGAAAGACCAAGGACAATCCTGATTGCCCCAGACTGGCCATGCCAGCACTGGTACCCAGTACTGCGCAGTCTGTCACCAGTGCCCCCATGGCACCTACCCCAGGTCCCAACCCTCCAGACTCAGCTGGACGGACATATCTTGCATCCGCAATTGCAGACCCCGAACCTTGCAGCCTGGCTTATTCCTTGAATTCTCCTCCAGTGGCCAGCCTAAGCAAGCAGGTACTGGATGTCATACAGATGACCGAGTACAAGGAAATCCTATGCTGATAAGTGGAAAAGGTATTGTTCCTGGATTCACACTAAAGGAGCGGATACAGCACAGCCCTCCTTACCTCTCTTTCTGGATTACCTAGCAGACCTACTCAGCAAAGGCCTGTCCTTCTCTTCCATTAAGATCCATGCCTCTGCCATCTCTGCTCATTACAGCACTGAGCCACCTCTCTTCTCTCACCCTCTCATCAAACAGTTCTTGAGAGGGGCTAACAACTTAAGGCCACCAAGAAAAGCCCTCACCCCTGCATGGGACCTTAATTTTGTGTTGGAAAAGCTCACGCTACCCCCTTTGAGCCTGCAGCGTCAGCAGAGTTAAAATTCCTCTCTTGGAAAACTGCCTTGCTTCTGGCCATCACTTCAGCTAGAAGAGTGTCTGAGCTACAAGCACTTATGGCTGTGGAACCCTTCATTAGTTTTCATGCTGACAGGGTCTCCCTCAGGACTAACCCAACTTTTATGCCTAAAGTGGTGTCCAGTGCGGCTCTCAACCAATCTATCCATTTGCCCTCCTTTTTCCCTAATCCTCAAAATAAGGGGGAAAGGATCCTGCACTCTTTAGATGTGCGCAGACAGCTCAGATTCTACCTTGATAGGGCTAAGCACTTGAGGAAATTGGACCAGTTACTAGTCAGCTTTGCACCAGGGGCAGAGGGCAAGCCAGTATCAAAACGAACCATCTCCAAATGGATAACACACTGTATCCATTTCTGTTATAAACTGTTACAAGCAGAAATGGTAAGCCTCTGGTATTCGGGCTGACTGAGGGCTACCCCTGGCAGGATAACCCAAGTGTGATGACTGCAACAGTGAATACACTCGAACATCTACATTTATGGTAAGTGTACACAACTCTACTTTCTCCCTGATTTGGCCACAAAGTCACAAATCTGTAACCTAATCTCCTTGTCCTCACACATGACACGACACTCAATCAAATGCAGTTATGATGCTGCAGAGGCCTCGGCCAGATCTGCAGCTTCTGCCTCAGTGCTTAGAAGGTACTTTTGGGTGAGGCTCCAACCTCTACCTGACAATGTCAGGGTTAAACTCCTAGGTGCGCTACCCTGGAAAATACTGCCTTGTTTGGGCCCAAGTGACAGAATTTTTCAAAACCCTTCAACAGAAGGGGAAAGAACTACAGGATTTGAAACATTTGTTTGTGTTACCTATTCCTAAATTCCACCGAAATTATACTACTAAGACCCAATTCATTAGAAAACATTCTGCTCCTCCTCCTCCTACTACTAGGGGCAAAAAGAGTTCCAGAAAGCAGCAGCCACCTTCCAGACCTGCTTAGACACCAACCCCGATACCTCCGTTTCAGGACAAGGCAGGGAGTCTGTGACTACCTGCCACCTCTGCTTCCCCCTCCAGATCCTATACCCCCTTCCCAGAGACTATTTCACTGGCTCCCTTTCTGGAAAAGCATTGCCTCAGACAAGTGGGTCTTGTCAATCATAGAAAAAGGTTATTTCATGACTTGGGACATTCCTCCACTCTTAAGAGGCATCCCACAGCCACCAAAAGACAAGCTTGCCCCTTTTCCAACCAGTCTTGGGCAGCCTCCTCTCTCGGGAGACTATCCAACCAGTCCCTGCATCAGAAAGGGAAGGGGATTTTACTCCAGACTTTTTCTGGTTCCAAGAAAGGACGGCCCATGGAGACCCATCCTGGATCTCTCTCACCTCAACGTTTTTCTTCAAGTACCCACCTTCCACATGCACATGCTTCAGACTCGGTTTCCACTGCTAATGCCTCAGGCATTTTTGGCCACCTTGGACATCGAAGATGCCTACCCTGCATATCCCCATCCGCCCCAAATACAGGAAGTACTTAGACTTCTCTGTGGGGTTCCTCACATTTTCAATTCTCTGTTTACCTTTTGGACTATCTACTGATCCAAGGGTATTCACCAAGTGTCTGGCTCCAATGGTAGCCCATTGCATAGTCCTAGGGGTACAGATTTTCCCATACCTGGACAACCTCCTGATCCAGGCAGATTGTTACATTATCCCCCAGAACCATCTCCAGACAGTCATTTCTGTTCTGCAGTCTCTGAGTTTCCCCATCAACTTCCCCAAATCCAACCTAAACCCCTCTCAGGATCAAGTCTTCCTTTGGTGCAGAATCAGGACAGAGGTTATGATGGCATTCCTCCCACCCGAAAAGGTGGAAAGCCTGAAGGAATACCTGTTGTCTGTCATCCACTCCCCTGCAATGACAGCAAGAGAGTGCCTCAGACTCTTAGGGCATATGGCTTCTACAGTCCCCATGTTGGCACTGGCAAGACTCCGCATGAGGAAACATCAGTGGTATCTGAGGTCCACATTGACCAAACACTCCCACCCCTTGGACCACACTATTCCCTTCCTACCATGCGTAAGGAAGGAGATCCTCTGGTGGGTGTATCACGTCTCTCTGAACCCAGGAATTCCCCTTACAAACCCTAACCCCAGTCCAAGAAATGTACACAGATGCTTCAGACCTGGGTTAGGGAGCTGCTGTGGGCAGCCTGAAGCTGCAAGGTACATGGACAGGCCTCTTCAAGAGGGAGCACATCAACATCAGAGAGATGAGGGCTCTCAACTTTGCACTGAGGGCCTTCCAAGGTATTCTGAAGCAAGGACCCCCTAAAGTTGTTCACAGACAACACCATTGTGTTTTTGTATGTGAGCAAACGGGGGAACAAGATCATAATTGCTATGCAGACCTGCACTCCAGGCCTGGGAATTGGCCGTCCAGCATGGAGTCATTCTACAGGCTGTCTATATCCCCTCAGCTCAGAACACTCGGGCAGACATCTCGAGGAGGTCCATGTCACAATCCCATGAATGGATGCTACACAGGGATGTGTTTCTGGACATAGTCCACAGGTGTGGTATGCCACAGATGGATCTGTTTGCCTCTCCTCTGAACAGACAGCGTCCACAGTTTTGTACCAGGCCACCCAGCCCCTTAGCAAGGGCAACAGATGCCTTCTCTGTCTCATGGAAGGGGATGATTCTACACACAGTCCCCCCTTCCCACTTCAGCAGGACCAACCAAAAATCTTGTTGGTGATTCCCTTTTGGCCAAAACAACACTGGTTCCCCCGCCTTCTGCATTTAGCCAGGGGCAGTCATCACAAGTTACCTCACAGAGTGGATTTGCACACACAGCACAAGGGATCCCTAATCCATCCCCACTTGGAATCTCTGAGCCTAACCCTGTGGGTGATAAGAGTTTTGAACCTTTTTAGACACCTTTACTCTGAGGACATGCTAAATGGTCCTGCAGTAGGCCAGGTAACCCAATACTCGGAGATCCTGTCTGTCCAAATGGAAAAGTTTCTCCATTTGGAGTTAAAAAGACAGCTAGAGTCATTTCAAGGAGCGGTCTCCTTAGTGCTGTCATATCTGTGTGAATTGTTGCAGGCAGGGTTGGTATATTCCTCTGTTAAGGCCCACCTTGCTGCTATTTCTGCTTGTCTGTATCTTGGCCCTCCACTTGCTTCTAGACTTTAAGTGAAGTTATTCCTGAAAGGAGTTCTACATCTCAGGCCCCCCAGGAGGCCAGTCCTACTGCCCTGGGACCTGAACTGTATGTTAGAGAAGCTCACCATTGCCCCATTTGAGTCAGCAGCTTCAGCCTCTCTAAAGTACTGCACTTGGAAAATGCTGCTTTTGGTGGCCCTGACATCAGCCAGGAGAATGTCAGAGATGCAGGCCCTCATGGTCACCCCACCCTTTTTAATCTTCCACAAGGATAGGGTAACCCTACAGACTAACCCTTTCTTCATGCCTAAGCTGGTCAATGAGTTGTCCCTGAACCAGTGTATCCACTTCCCCACCTTTTTCTCACAACCCCAGAATGACGGTGAGAGAGTCCTGCATTCCCTTGATGTTCACAGATAACTAAGATTCTAACTAGACAAGACCAAATCCCTTAGGAGATCAGAGCAACTGTTTGTCTCCTTTCACCCCAGGGCTCTGTGAAAACCTGTGACAAAGCAGACTCTCTTTACCTGTATTTCCAAAGCCATCTACTTTTGTTTTATACCTAGCATTGCAAACACCTGGACTCTAGCTTAAAGACTGATTCCACTAGGGTCATGGCCTCCTCTGGAGCATTTTTCAAGGGGCTGGACACTGCTTCTATTCTAGAAGCAGCTACCTGGACATTTGTCCATACCTTCACCAAACACTACAAACTGGACCACATCTCCTGATCTACAGCAGGCTTTGCTAGGGCAATCCTGTATGGATTTTTGGAAAATAGTTCCAAACCACCCTCTTCTTCCCTTTGAGCTATGGCACTCACCCAAAGGTTATGAATACTGCAACATGAGAACTGAAGAAAATAGAATAGTTGTGTAAAATCTTACCATAACCATAGATGTCTTTCTCTTCCATGTTACAGTATTCTATCCCACCCTCCTATCCTCTGTAAAAGAAAAAAGCTTTGCTGGATGATTCATGACTTGTGCAGCTGTCCAGGGACTGGGGTCCCACTGGGGCATTCAGTACTGAGGAAGTTACGTGGAGACATCACTTGTATGGCCCTTACACCCTGTGGCCTATGACAGATGGCCCACATACCTTGCAGTGACTAAAGCTTTTGTATACTAGCTGGATGTTCGGGTCACTAGGTGGAGGCTAACCCAAAGATTATTAATATTGCAAGATGGAAGAGAAGGACATCTATGGTTATGGTAAGATTTTACACAACTTTTCTTTCCTTGACACCGACCGTGACCTTGGCCACCTCTTCTCCAAGATCCTCAGTTTGGAGTGAGTCCTGTATCCAAGGGGTGAGGTTCAGCTCTAGTTTTATTGGATCTTTCCCTTCCCATTGGAGCTTCGACCCTCAACAGTGTGAGTCCAGTTCTGTCTGGGAGTCAAGGTTCTGGGGTACTCCTGCCTTCCTCTTCGGGAATTTCGACTCCAAGGGAGTGGGGCAGGGTATCCCCGGGACCTTCAGCTTTCCAGGTTTTAGAAAAGGCCTTCTCTGTGGGCAGAGCACTAGACCCTTTGACTTCTACTCCTCCCCGTATTCCTGTATCGGATCTGGGTCTTGAACCTTCTATTTCTGTCCAAGGTCAGCCTGCCTCTAAGGACCTCACCTGAATACCTATGGAGGAGATCCCACAGGACAGGACGTGCAAGAGTAGGCACTTGGACTCCCCTATGGAGTCCCTTACTGAAGATATGGACTATGATGGGGGAGAGGGGTCTTCCAGATTACCACTGGATGGTGTCTCCTTTACAGACATCTTAAAAATTTTAAAGAAAAAGGAAGCTGTTTGTTCAAAAACCCCTTTTCAGAGGTGTCCGTATTCCTGGAGGCCTTCGGGGTGGGCCCAGTTACATCTTGGTTAGTCCCCCGTGCAGACGCTCTTACAGATGTTGTCTCCCATCTGGCCTGGAAGGAGCCGGACACCATAGAGCCTGTACCAAAGTTCCCAGACAAATTTGTTTCTCCCCCTGAGAATTGAATGTTTTGGAGTAAGAGCATCCCAGTTGACATTATGGTGGGGGCAGCAGCTACAAAGAAAGAGCTTGCACAACAGAGCTTAACTGTCCACCCACCGAACAGAGAATTGGACAGATTTGGGAAGTGCACCTTTGCTTTGGTGACTTTTTCTCTTAGAGTGCTTAATTACTTGGCAGATTTTATTCACCTGCAGAGAGACCTGGTTAAAGAACTATCTGAGTCCTTGGAGGAGTGCATGCCTAAGGAGGGGCAAGATAAGATTTCTCCAAAGCTGACCACTCTTACTTCCCTGGCAAACTCTTCCATGAGGTTCGTTTCCCATTCAGTGTAAGGGTCCTCAAGGGCAGCCGGCACTGGCATTGCGATATGTCATCATACATGGATGAGTGTTTGTGATTACACAGATCCCTTTAAGGCATCTTTTGTCAACACCCCTTTTGTTGGTTCTTCTTTGTTTGGATCAGCAGGTAAGGACACCCTGACCCACAGCGATCAAGAAGGTAAGACCTTTTCTGCCATGGGGATCAACTTTTCCATCCCTCACCGAACCTACTCAGAGAATCAAAGAGGGGCTAAGAAGACTTGGTTCCATAAATCCCAAGGTTCCTTTCCTGGTCAAAGCAGACAGTACTCCTCCAGAGGCAGAGGAGGTGGCTTTAATGGGAGATGCTGCCATAGAGGCAGAGGGGGCCCGCAAAACCAGGGCTTTAGAGAATTCTTTTCCGACAAGCTCTTTCAGCACTCCTGAAGCACTGCCCGACTGTCTGACTCTGGAGGCAGTTTGGGGCCGTTTTTCCCTGCACCCAGGCATCTGGGCCCACATAATGACAAATGCTTGGGTGCAAAACATAGTATCTGAAGGCTCCTACATTCCCTTTTCTTCTAACCCCTCCCAAAATTCAAAAGAAACTCCCCGATGCTCCACCCAAGCAAACGAATTTGGCAGTTATAGAAATCAAAAAATTACTGCAAAAGAGGTCCCAGCAGTGAGGATCTGGAACTTATTTCCATTTAATTTTGGTGCCAAAGATAACAGGGGACCTAACAGCTATCCTAGACCTAAGCAAACTCAATTTATATTTAAAGAAAGAGAAGCTCTGGATGGTGATGGTTCAGACAGGTGCTCCAGAAGTCATCTACTCTTCTGCACGGGAGTCATTCACTTCCAGTTCAGAGCCCTTCCCTGGGGGGGGGGGGGGGTCAGGTGTTTACCAGATGCATGGCAGTGGTCGCAGCTCATCTCCAACTGCAAGGGTTTCAGGTATTCCCGTAAATAGACAATTGGCTCCTGACTGCCCCCACCCAGTGTCACCTGTCTCAGGCCAGGGACTATCTCTATCGGATATCCCAATTCCTAGGCATCACCATAAATCCAGAGAAGTCGCAACCATTAGTGATACAAACTTCGGAATTCATCGGGTCCCAGCTGAACACCATTACACATATAGATCCCTTGCCCCAGCATCGCAGAAGCAGTTTGACTCTTCAGGTCCAAGCTATACTAGCTCATCCCGGTCCTCCTGCCAGATTGATTCTGCGGACCCTGGGGCCGATGGCAGCTGCTTTAATCTTGGTACCTCTAGCAAGATACTATATGTGTGCATTCTACAGTGGACACTGGGTGTTCAGTGGTCAGTTCTACATTAGTCCCTGTCTGTTCCTATCAGGTTGACCAATATTTGCAGAAGTCATCTAAAATGGTGGATTCACTCAGACATGATGGTCGGCATAACTCCAAGCTCTTATGGCTGTTTCTCCTTTATTGTTGTTTTGTTTTTTTTTTACAGGGACAGGGTGTCTCTTCATACTAATCTTTCTTTTATGCCCAAGGTGGGTAACGAATTGTCTCTTAATCAATCTATTAATTTCCCCTCCTTTTTTCCTTTTCTGCAAGCTGCTAGTGAGAACATTCTTCACACCTTGGATTTGCATAAGCAGCTCATATATTATTTAAGCAGGACTAAGGCCATTCGTAAATCTGAGCAACTTTTTATTTCCTTTCATTCCAAATCTCTGGGTTTGGCTGTTTCTAAGCAAACCATATCCTCATGGATCTCTAAGGCCATTTCTTTTTGTTACTGCTTTCATGGAAAATGTCGTTCTGCTTCTGCAAAAACTCATTTTACTAGGGCTGTTGCTTCCCGTGGTGCTTTTTTCAAAAGTATTGGATATCAGTCCTGTCCTTGAGGCTGCTACTGAATATTGTTTCTAGAGGAAGAGCTAGCTTTGCCAGAGTTATTCTGCATGGGTTTCTTGCTGTTCTGAGCTTTCCTCCTCTCAAGTTTCCTCTTGAGCTTTTGTATTCTCCTTTTTGTAAAGAATACTGCAACAGTGATATGAAGGGACATAGTACAGTTATGTAAAATCTTACCATATAACAGTATTGTTGCAGTATTCACTCCCTCCCTCCTTCCCTTTTTGTTCTACTGCTTTCCATCTGTCTTCCTGGCCTGGAATTCCTTTCCTTTTTCTCCTTCTGCATGCACATGTTCCTCCTAATTCCTACGACTCTTGTTCCTCCTGAGGCTATTCAGTTTTGAGGTATGTACATCCATACGTCACCTTTATGCCTTATGCCTTTAGCGGGGAGCATACGTGTGACGCACAGAGTCTATAAAATCCTAAACCTTTGGTATACTGGCCAGACATCAGGCTACCCTTGGCAGGGAATCCCTTTTGTAAAGAATACTGCAACACTGAAGAGAAGAACATATACTGTTACAGTAAGGTTTTATATAACTGTACTTTGTAAAGTAACTTCAGCCAAGTGGCTAACTGATTGCATATCCCTTCTCTGTAACCCTGGAGGGTTGTCCTTGCCTAAGCCCCCTAGAGTTCACTCCACAAGGTCTATGACTGTCTCTTCAGCTTTTTGTCAAGAACATCTATAGATGACATTTGTGCTGCTGCCACATAGTCTAGTCCTCATACCTTTATTGCTGATTACAAATCGGATTTGGTTTCTAGGAAGAGAGCTTCCTTTGATTTCACAGTACTCCAAAATATCCTTCCATGAAGACCACCCAAGTTTCATCTAGCTTGGGACTCTGTCCCATCAGTTGAGGAATGAATGAAAATGACATCATCTGGTAAAAAATATATCTGATGTTGTCAGTCGTCACTTAATCCTTGACTTTATGTTTGGTTCCATATCTCGGAACCTACTCTGCCGTTACTCCAGCTTGTGCCTTCTAAAAACTCTTGAGCTCAGCTGTATCCATAATGCTTCTCTCAGGATTACTTCAGATCGAGTTTGCCGCTTTGAGTGCCAGACGCATTTCTTTCTTGTCAGCTCTCAGTTGAGGTTATTTCTTAAAACTGGCATCCAACCACTTTCTAATTGCAACACTCATCCCGAGGAGCTCCAGTGTGATTGCAGACAAATTGAGCAGATACATCCTAATGCCCTCATGATTTCTCTCTCAATTTTTTAGTGATGGAAAGGGTATTCCATTGATGAGGCCAGCCTTGCTGCAACCTTTTTGCATTTCCCTGAACAAAAAGTGCAGCAGCTACTTTGCCCTGCTTCCCCACTGAGGGAGTCACTGAGAGAAGGTCTCCTGCATGATTCTCCCCCCAGTCTTCTGTATGCTTTCCACCCCATACCTCTCATTCCCCAGTTTCTGAAGAAAGCCAGCAGGTCGAAGAACAGAATAATTCTCATTGCTCCATTCTGGCCTCAACAGATATTGTCCCCCTTTCTTTGGCCTCATCTAATTCAAAAACGTTGGACCCTGGACCCAGCTCCAGACCTCTTGCCCCAACTTGTGGGGCTTGTTCATCCAAATCTTCAAAATCTCAAGCTCACTAAGTGGCATTTCCAGTTCCAGTGATTGCCAGGCATACTAGTCTCACTACCGCAGTTCAGCTAATTGTTCTAGCCTCCCACAAACCTTCGACTAGAAGATTATACAACAGTAAGTGGCAGAAATTTTCAAAATGGGCTACAGAGAAAAATATTGATTATACTCTGCGCCAGTTAATAAGGTCTTAGAATTCTTAGCATCGCTTTTTGATACAGAGGTGTCCTCTTCTACAGTATAAGTACATCTAGCTGCTATTTCCAACTGTCATAATGGTTTAAACGATACAGCTGTAATGTCCCACAAACTGTGCAAAGCTTTTCTGAAAGGAACCTTGATGCTAAGACCTCCGTGCAAGGATCCTTCCATACCTTCAGACTTTAATCTGGTGCTACAGTCCATAATATATTCTCCTTTTGAGCCTGCTGCAAATTGCAATTTGAAGTATTTATCTTGAAAAACTTTATTTTTGATTGCTATTACTTCTGCTAGGAGAATTTCAGAACTACAAGCCTTGTCTTGCAGGTCTCCTTACCTGATCTTCCATAAAGATAGGGTGCCCTTGCAAATTAATCCATCCTTTGTACCAAAAATAGTGTCTGAGGCAAATATCAACCAGGCTATACAACTTCCTGTATTTTTCCCAATTTTTCAAACAGAAGTGAACACTGTCTGTATTTGTAGGGCGTTCATAGACAATTACATTTTTACCTCCACAGAACAAAAGTAGTCAGAAAATCTGACCAGTTATTCATTTCATTTTCTCCAACTACTCTGGGCAAACCTGTCTCTAAGGTAACTCTAGCAAAATGGCTTAAGGAATGTATAACCTTTCAATCTGATGTTGTCAGTCTCCATTCATTCTTGACTGATGGGTTTGGTTCTGAGCCCTCGGAACCGACTCGGCCGTTATACAAAGCTCACGCCAGCCAAAAACTCTCGAGCCAAGGTTCCCGTGTACAACTTTGGATGTGTCAGCCGTTGCTCTCAGCTAAGTACTCAAATTTTTGATAGTTCTCGATCATTCTACCTATTGTTAATTTTTTCTGATAATGTACTATTTCCTAGCTTCCTTGTTGTTGTGCGAGTGGTTCTATAGCAAACTTTTTACCTCAAGATATCTGTCACCCTTTCTCTCTCTCTCTCTCTTTTACCATCGTTGGTATTAGGCCTCTCCTTCTTGCTTACCATTGGTAATTCTTTGATGCCATCATTGGTATCCTTTTCCCAGTACTTCTTACCCGTTTGGATTGTCTTTATATACCATAGATGGTATATTAAAAAAAAAAAGGCCTTTCTTTTGCCTTCCCCTTTTTCTTGTCGAATGAGTGTGTGTGAGTATGGCCGTGCCTTGCACTTGACTAGTTAACATGGCAGAAAAGCAGAAAGTAACCTCCGGGTTCAAGAAATGTAAAGACTGTTGCAGAAAGATGCCCAATTCAGATGGGCATCTTTCTTATGTCTATTGTTTAGGTGTTCCTCATCTGGAAATTCAATCTCCATGTGAACTCTGTAAGGGCTTTAGTGCCCAAACTGTTGCAAAGAGACGTAACAAATTGGTACTTAAGGGTTTGCTGAAATGTCCTTTTGGAGAAGCTCTTTCTGATGCGGAGACTTCATAATCTCTGAAAACCGATTAGAAAAAACAGAGCCATTCAGTACTGTCTTTCCTCAAGGTACATGACTCCAAGACTCAAAAATCTCCAGTTCCGACACCTACGGAACCAAAAGCAAAAGTGTCAAAGATAGTGTTCCTTTCTGCTTCAGCACCGAAACCAACAAAATCTTCTACAGTGTGGACTGTTGTTGAAAGTATCCAGACATCTTCATTACCGACCATGACTTTGGCGCCAGCGACCTCTCCAGCACCGATAGTTGCCAATTCCACTATTTCAATCCCATCTTCACATGCTATCCAGCAGTCTGTGATGCCAAGGGTCAAGATTGCAAGTACCCCCAGAATTAGATATTCTCCTTCGATAAACTCTTTCTTGGGTCAGCAGCTGAGCCCATTCTTGGAAAGACCTGAATCTCCTTCGGGAATGTCCATCCATTCCTCCAGGAGCCTATTGGAAATGGATGTAGTCAGATTAGTGGATCAGCTCTTGGCAGCCAGAGGCCTTCCCGCTCCCTGTCGGTCCTCCCTCCCTCCTGGAGCCGAGGCTTACTCTCCCAGGTCTCCTGCATATATTCCTCCTTCAACCTCTCCTCAGGTCTTGGAGCCCATTGCTTCAATGCTCCTAGTACCAGCTACCTCGGTACTGACAGTGGATCTCACCTCTGTACTGGATCCTACTTTGTGGTCTGTGGCACCATTGGAACTGTCGTATCCACAGGACCAATATTTGGCTGCCAGTTCTGAGATCCCTGGATCGGCACTGATTTATTTCTACGGCTCCGTTCATGGCTCTCAGTTCCTTGGTAGTTTCAAGTCCTCTGTCAGCTCCTACTCTAGGGGGCAGCGTATTGGAGTGGGGTGTGAACCCGGTTCCGAGGTTTTCTTTCTCGGTTCCGGGCTCCCATCCCTCTTCGAACGGGCCTGCCTTCCAGTTTATGGAGAGAGCCTTAGCCTCAGCAGGCTTCCAGTTAGTACCATCCTAGTTGGAGTGCCATATTTTTGTTCTCTCTGGTTCGTCTACTACTTCAGGACAGTGGGCAGAAGAGCAGCAAGATACCCTAATGCAGGGTCCCCTCTCTTTGGAGTCCTCCTCAGATCTTCCCCCTGAGGAGCCACCCCGTAAGAGATCATGCAAGAGGAAGCACTTAGATTCTCAAGAAGAATCAGTCACTGAGGATACAGATTATGAGAAAGAAGGGTCCCCACAGTCACACCCTGAAGATGTCTTCTTTGGAGACATCCTGGAAATATTAAAACAGAGGGGTGATTAGAAGTCCTCAAACCCATCCTGTGAGGAATCTGTTTTCTTGCAAGCTTTTTGTGTCCATCTATCTACTTCTTGGGTGACCCCGCCCACTGATGATCTAATCAAGTTGATCATTCAGTGTGCATAGAAGGTTACTGACACCATAGAGCCTATTCCCGGAGACCGGACAAAATTCTTTCAGCCCCAGATCACCAGCCCCATTGGTCTAAGGGTCTAGCAGTGGATGTCATGGTGGTGATGGTGGTCTCCAAAAAGGAACTCTTCGAAGACCGTTCAACTGTCCATACTCCAAACCGAGAGTCTCGGATGATGGACAAATTCGGGAAGTGGGTCTAAGCTTCATCGACCTTTGCTGTTCAATCCTTGAACTTCTTGGCATACTTTACTAGACTCCAAAGGCATCTGATAACTGAGCTTTCAGACACCCTTGCAAGAGCAGTGTATGACAAGACTCCTCTCAGTTTGCCACCGTGGAGTCCATCTCAAATTTGTCTGTGTGGCTTATTGCACATACAGCCAAATGGACGTCTAGAGCAGTGGGTACAGCCATTGTCATTAGGCTCCATGCCTGGCTGCTCTTGTGTGATTTTATGGACCCCTTCAAGTCTTCCTTTGTCAACGCTCCTGTTGATGCTACCTTATTGTTTGGCCCAAAAGTTAGATACGCATTAGCAAGGTGTGACACGGATGGGAAGAGCCTTTCTGCTGTGCATGTGCATTTTTCCACTCCACAACGACCGTACTCCAGGAATCAAAGGAGTGGAAAATGTGGTTCAAGAAGACCCAAGGGCCTTTTCGGGACACACGTGGCGAGTATCCCCACCCGGGCAGAGGGGGGGAGCTCTTCTGGAATACACCCCCCCCCCATAGCAGAGGAGGTTCGTATAACCAGGGTTCCAAAGATTCCTTTTCCGGACAACCCTACCAGCGCTCCTGAATGGAGGCCTGATTGGTTACCTCTGGAAGCAGTCTGGGGAAGATTTTCTTTGCACCACTCAGCCTGGCTCAAAACAACATCAGATTTCTGGGTGCAGACAATAATTACCAGATGTTATCGAATTCCCTTCACTCTTTTCCCCAAACCCCAAAAGCGAATCCCGATGTTCCACCCAGTCAGAGGGATCTAGCAGCACTAGAAGTTCAAAAGCTGCTTCAAAAAAAGTCATCCAACCAGTCCAACCAGACCAGATAGGATCCAGAGTCTACTCACGATTCTTTTTAGTGCCAAAAAAGACAGGGAACTGGAGACCAATCTTGGATCTCGGTGTATTGAAAAATTTGTACAACAGACAGAATTCCGGATGGTCACAGTTCAGTCTATCCTTCCTTTTCTAGAGAAGGGCAATTGGATGTGTTCTATAGAGCCTCAGGATGCGTATTACCACATAAAGATGGATGAGCACTCCAGAAGATATCAGTGCTTCTGTCTGGGAGCCAGTCAATACCAATTTTGAGCACTGCCCTTTGGTCTCACCACAGCCTACAGGATGTTCACCAAATGCAAGGCAATTGCACCAGCTCACTTAAGGCTACAGGGATTCCACATGTTTCTATATCTAGACAACTGGCTCCTCACTGCCCCCACCAGGCATCTGCTGCTTTGCGCCATAGACTGTGTTGTATGCCTTGCCAGTTTCTTAGGCATATCTGTCAACAAAGAAAAATCACAACTATCTCCCACACAGGACCTGGAATTCATCGGAGCAAAAGTAAATACGAAGACCTGCATGGCCTCCCTTCCTCATCACAGGTTGTTGAAGTTGACATTGCAACTTTGAGTGATTCTTTCTCAAGACAAAGTCCCTGCTTGTCTGGTGGTACAACTTCTCAGATCCATGGCAGCAGCAATAACATTAGTCCCCCTAGCGAGGTATCGCATGAGGCTGCTTCAATGGCTCCAAGCATCACAGTGGTCACTTCCATCTCCTCCCATGTCTCATCCAGTCTTAATAACAAATCACTGCAAGAAAGATTTATCTTGGTGGATGAAGCCAGAAGAGGATTTATGAAGTCGTCCCTTCTCCCCCTCTTAGCCCAAGGCCGTAGTGACCACGGACACTTCCCTGATAGGGTGTGTGGGGGGGGCATTTTCAGGGAAAGACTGTCCAAGGCGCTTGGTCTCCATAGGAGGCCAATCTGTCCTAGAACTGAGGGCAGTGCTTTTAGCATTGCAAGCATTCCAGTCTACCCTTCCATCTGGGACAATTGCTGTTCAGTCAGACAACATGGAAGTAGTCTGGTACATCAACAAATGGGGGGAACCAGATCCTACCCACTATGTTGGGAAGCCCTAAGTGTGTGGCAATGGGCAATCGCCTCCAACCGCTTTCTAATAGTGACGCATATTCTGGGGAATTCCAACATGATTGTGGACAAGCTAAGTAGGTGTATCCTTCTACCTCATGAGTGGTCATTCAATCCCAACATAGTGACGAAAAGTTTTCATCAATGGGGTCAGCCTTGCTGCGACCTGTTCACCTCTTCCATAAACCAAAAATACAGCAGCTACTTTGCCCTAGTGCCCCCTCACAGGGAATCCCCGAGAGATGCACTTCTTCACAATTGGCCCCTGGGACTTCTGTATGCCTTTCCACCAATTCCACTAATTCCCCAGTTTTTAAGGAAAGCCCAACAGTTGAGAAGCAAAGTGATTCTCATTGCACCTTGCTGGCCCCATCAAGTCTGGTTTCCCTTTCTTTGGCCTCATCTGGTTCACCTCCCATAGATTCTGGATCCAACTCTGGATCTGTTGTCTCACCCTCAAGGCTTGGTGCATCCCAACCTCCAACATCTCAAGCTGACAGCTTGGTTTCTCCACTTCCAGTGATTGCCAGGCAGAACAATTTATCCTCCCCAGTGTAAAAGATACTTCTGGCTTCTCATAAATCATCCACCAGAAAAGTTTACCATGACAAATGGAAAAGATTCTCTATTTGGTCAGATGCAAGCAATTTTGATCCTTTCTCTGCTCCATTGGATAAGGTCCTGTAATACTTAGCTACCTTATTTCAACTGGGAGCTTCAAACTCTACCATTAGAGTTCATTTAGCTGCCGTCTTGAATTTTCATAATGGTTCCGACGATCCCTCTTTAATGTCCCACCTTCTTTGCAAAAGTCTTCTTAAATGTGCCCATTTGAAGTCACCTTTTTAAAGATCCAATAGCACTTTGGGATGTGACCTTAGTCTTGCAATGCCTAGTTCATCAACCCTTTGAGCCAGCAGCCACTTGTGACCTCAAGTTTTTATCTTGGAAGACCCTATTCCTAGTAGCTATCACATCTGCTGGGAGAATTTCAGAGTTACAGGCTTTGTGCATGAATCATCCCTACATCATCTTCCACAGAGAAAGAGAGTATCACTCAGAACCAATCCCTCCTTCTTTTCTAAAGTGGTATCAGAGTCCAATATTAACCAGACTATAGACTTACCAGTTTTCATTCCAAATTTTTCAAACAAAGGAGAGTACTGCCTGCATATGTTGGACATCCACAGGCAGTTACATTTCTACCTAGACAGAACAAAAGCCTCTAGAAAATCAAATCAACTTTTTCTATCCTTTTCAGCCACCAGATTGAGAAAAACAGTGAGCTCATTCTTCAAGATCTGTTTCCACTTCAGCAGTCTTCCATTCCAGAGCTTCTATGGAAGACATATACGCATCTGCAACTTGGGCTACCCCTCATACCTTTATCACTCATTACAAATTAGACATGTTCTCCAGGGGAAGAGCATCCTTTGGCTATATGGTGCTCATGAGTATCCTTCCTTAGGGCCTCCCAGGATCTAAAGTAGCTGGGGACTTTGTCCCATCAGTCAAGAATGAATGAAGATTGACAACATCAGATAAAGAAGTTATGTTCTTACCATAACGTTCCACCTGTGTTGTTGATCATTCATTCTTGACGTCCTACCCTCCTGCCTCCTCCTTAGAGACTCCTGGAGGTTCGGATCAGGTCCTGTGGTTTTATAGGGTTGTTGCTTAGACAGAACTTCCATTTTTTCTTCATAGTAGGCAAACCCGATCTGAGGTAATGGGAAGAGAGGCAGTATGGGTAGAGCCTTAGCTCGAGAGTTTTTGGCTGGCACGAGCTCTGTGTAATGGCCGAGTTGGTTCTGAGGTCTCGGAACCGAACCCATCAGTCAAGAATGAATGAAGATCAATGACACAGATGGAACGTTATGGTAAAAACATAACTTCTTTTTTATAGCAAAAGGGAAGGTACAACTACCAGGTCCTGTTAAGGCACATTCTACAAGAGCTGTAGCCTCTTCTGCAGTTTTCATTCCAGAGCTTCTATAGATATCAGTGCAGCGGCTACTTGGGCATCCCCACATACCTTTATTACTTGTTACAAGCTAGATCTCATCTCTATGCGACAAGCATCATTTGGCTCAGTGGTGCTTAGGAGTATTCTTTCGTGAGACCCCACCAAGATTTAGGTAGATGGGGACTCCACAGTCAAGGATTAAGTGAAGATTGACATCTTCAGATAAAGAAGTTATGCCTTACCATAATGTTCCATCTGTGCTGTCGATTTTCACTTATCCTTGACATTCTCACCCTCCTTTCCCCCTACCTGTCGGGTTTCTTGGTGGAAATGATCTATCCCAATAAATTGGATTTCCTCTTAAGAATACAGCTATGGTCTCTGATCTGTTATTTCCTGTCTGTCACTGTCTTATGCAAACTTGATCTGAGGTAATCCCGAGAGGAGCATCGTGGGTTAAGCTGAGCTTGAGAGTTTTTGGAAGGCGTGAGCTGGAATATCGGCCGAGTCAGTTCCAAGGTATGGAACCAAACCCACAGTCAAGGATAATTGAAGATCAACAACACAGATGGAACGTTATGGTAAGATATAACTTCTTTGTACTCGCCATAATGGTACATCTGTGTTGTCCATATTCATTCTTTCTCAACTCTTAACCCCCTTCTCTTTGTTCCTGGAGAGACCTATGGGATAATACTTTGGAAACATCTGTTCCTAGTTTGACCTCCAGTTCCATCTCTCTCTCTCTGACCCCTACCTTTTTAAATTCCTTATAAGACCAGCCATGGTTTACTAGTGGCATCAAACTCAATCTGAGGTATATTGGGCTAGTGGGGCATTATGGATAAATTGAAGAGCTCAAGAGTTGCACCAGAAGATGTGGAAAAAGTGGCCGTGTCAGAGCCAATGAAAATTTTCAACATAGATGTGTCATTATGATGAGTACACAACTTTTTTTCGTCAATGACCTTTGCACTCGGGTCACTGAACTGTCTAGCTAATGTCATCAGATTTCAGAAGACCTTCACCAAAGAAATTTCCAGTCATCTTTCTGGAGTTCTGCTTGCAGACATCCAAAAGACGGTGGCCTCCCAGCTATCAACTCTGCAGTCAACCTCTAATCTACCCGTGCATCTCATTTCTAATGCAGCCAATGGTCCAGCAAGAGCAGTAGGCACAAGTCATATGGTAAGGCACCATGCGTGGACGACTTCACACTTTTTGGGCCCAAAGTGAAAGACAGGTTGACTAGGAGCCAACAGGATGTCAAGACATTCTCTGCACTAGGCATTAATGTTTTCATGCCTTAAAGATTCTATTGCAAGAATAAGAGAGCTGGTAAAAAGATGTGGTTTTGTAAGTCATAGAGTTCTTACCAGGATTCTCATGGTGATAGGATATCCATGTGGCAGAGGTGGATGTCACCCTAGAAGCAGAGGTGGACCACATAATCAGGGCTTCCACAGTCCATTTACCAAATGTGGGCCCTATCAGCGTCCCTGAAGGTTAGCCTGACTGCTGCACTCTGGAGGCATTTGGGGGATGCTCATCTCTGCACCACCAAGCCTGGCAAGATTTAACAAAAGAGAAGTGGGTGCAGAATATAATTTCCAGTGGCTATATTCTGTTCCCTTTTCTTGTCTTCCCATAAGGAAGAAAGTGATTCCTGATGTTCTACCCAGTCAGTGAGAATCAGCAGCAGCAGAAATTTCAAAGCTGCTATAAAAGAGTCGTCCAACTGGTCCTCAAAGACCAGTTAGTGTCCAGAGTCTACTCAAAGTTCTTTTTAATTCCTAAGAAAGCAGGGGAACCTCAAATCAGTTTTGGATCTCATCTACCTCAAACAATTTGTAAAACAGACAAAATTTTGGATGGTCACAATTCAGCCCTTATTACCTGTTCTGAGGAAAGACGATTGGATGTGTTCAGTCGATCTCTAGGATGCTTACTGTTATGTGAAAATAGAGAAGCAAGCCAGGAGATTTCTCTGTTTCTGACTGGGAGTCAGTCTCTTCCAGTTCAGAGCCCTGACATTCAGTCTAACCACAGCCCCCAGGGTATTCTCCAAGATAATGTCAGTGGTAGTGGCACACTTGCACACGTTCAGGATCCAAGTCTTCCTCTACCTAGATGATTAGCTCCAACCTGGTACATGCAGGCATCTTCTAGTACACCATCTGGACCTTCTCCCATGCTTAGAGGATCTTAGTGTCACAGTGTATTTTCAAAAGTATCAGTTGCTTCCAGTACAACAGATGGAATTTATTGGATGCCACTGCAGTACAGCTCTGCAGATTGTTGGTTTCCCACAACACAATTTGCTCTTTGAGTCAAATGTCCTTACAGGCATTGCATCATCTCCACCCGCCAGCACGATTAATACTACATCTAATAGGTTTCATGGCTTCCTCAGTTCTATTGACTTTGATTGGTTGTTATGTGAGAATTCTACAGTGGACGCTAGCAGTTCAGTGGTCTGAGAACTTACACCCTCTACACAAGATTCAACTCACAAGAGTTTGCAGACAACACATCGAGTAGTGCATTATTTCCCCTTCAGTAACAGAAGGGTGGCCTTTTCAGACAGACCCAGCAATAGAAGTAGTGACCACGGATGCCCCCCTTTTAGAGTGGAGAGTGGGACATTTTGAAAGAAGAATGATCTGAGGTATATGGTCAAGTTTGGATGTCAGTCTTTACATCAGTGTCTTGGAGATGAGGGCTGTCCACCTAGTGTTGCAGACTCTTCAGGATAACCTCCCCAAATATTTTATCCCTTTATAGACAGACAGCATGGCTACCAGTACAGCTGATCAGTACTAGCAAAAAATTACGATCCCTCATAAAATCCTCCAAGGCCAGCTTCGAGAGAAAAATTGCACAGGACACCAAAGACAATCATAAGGCTTTTTTCAGTTATGTTAGAAACCTGGGATGCAACTCCCAGACTTGTTCTGAGTTGATTCTAAACGACAGAAAATACACTGAACCCACAGACATCGCCAATATCCTGGCAGACAGGTTCAGTGCAAACTTCTCCACCCCCTCCCCCACAAAAGAGCAAATATCTATCCCGGCAGAGGGCTGCCTCCCAAACATCTCAGATGCTCAGGTGAAGGCTGCCCTCTCCAAAGCAAAAAACACTGCTTCCATGGGACCAGATGGCGTCCCAGGTTGCGTCCTACATGAACTACAAGAGGAACTAATCCCTCAAATAAAACAGCTATACAATCTCAGCCTCACTACAGGATATGTGCCCACAGAATGGCGCAGAGAAACAGTGGTCCCACTCCACAAAGGTGGAGCCTCTACGGACCCTGGAAACTATCGCCCCATAAGCCTGACTAGCTTAGTCTGCAAGGCTATGGAGAGGATCATCATGGAGCTCATAAACAAAGACATTGGGGACCTACAGACACTAGATCCTACCCAGTTCGGCTTTGTCAAGGGCAGATCCTGCCTTTTGAACCTGGTTGACTTCTTTGAAACAGTCACCAAAGCCATAGATGAAGGGAAGGTAGTCCACACAGCCTATCTGGACCTTGCAAAGGCATTTGACACAATACCCCACTCGGGCATCATAGATAAGCTATCCAGCTTAAATATAAACCCCTATGTCACAAGATGGGTCGCAAACTGGCTCAAAGACAGAGCCCACAGAGTGAGAGTTGCTGGAGCCATGTCAGACTCGAAACCGGTCACAAGTGGCGTCCCACAGGGTTTTGTCCTGGGACCACTCTTGTTCGGTATATACTTTTCCGAGGTACAGGCAAATGTGGGAGGACTATGGCTCACCAAGTTCGCAGACGACTGCAAACTGGGCCATAATCAACTCTCCAGCTGACACAAACATCCTTCAAAAAGGTCTCACAGAGACAGATAACTGGTGCCAGCGCCATGGTTTAAAGCTAAATGCCAAAAAATGTATAGTCATACCCTTTGGCAAAAACAATGTGCCCACAAATTACCACATAGGCGGAAACCCATTAAGTACAGAGAAAGTTATTAGGGACCTGGGGACCCAAGTTGATAGCAATCTCTCCTTTGAAAACCACATTGCCAAAGTGGTTAGAAAGACCTTCTACATAGCCCACCTCATCACGAAGGGTTTCACATCTAGATCAAGAGAGGTAATCGTGCCTTTATTCATCCCTCATCAGGCCCATCATAGAATACAATGCCCCTTTTGGGATGTACCTTACCCGACACCTGCAGCAATTAGAAAGACCCCAAAAGTATCTCACCAAGAGGATCAAGGGTCTCAAACAGATGCCATATACTGCTCGGTTAAAAACTCCAGCTCTACTCAGTTGCATACCGCCTACTGAGGCGATCTATGCCTGACATACAAAGCTATGTCAAATCCAGAATTAATGGACATGCTCCACCTCAGTAAATCTAAATCCCTTAGAGCCACACGCTCGAGGGACTTGAACCTCAGCACAGAAATAAATAGAACTTGCTGGAGGGACAGGTTCATAACCCAGAGGCTCCCTTCGCTCTGGAATAGAATTCCAGTTCATGTGAGGCAGAGCACCTCACTGAATCTCTTCAAGAAGAATCTCGATAAGTGGATGGGGGATCGTAGGTTTGTCCCAGGGATTACTCCTGTGTCACTATTAGACAGAGGCACAGTAAACTAAACCTTAAAAAAGGGCACAGTATACTCAAATCAAGGGGTGGCGTAAGCCATACAGAATCGGGCTAGGCTTATAATTGCCCCAGGGCAGATAGCCTAGTATGAACCTATGAACCTATTTGTTACTTCAACAGATGACAGACTCATTCTTACCCCTCGTGTCAAGAAACCATAAGGATTTGGCAGTGGACAATGTATTCTCACCATTGTCTGATAGCAGTGGACATTCAGAGGTGTTCCAGTGCTCTAGCTAACAAGTTGAGCAAGGACTATCTTAACTCCTCACTAGGCATCCCTCAGTCCAGTTGTGGCAACTTTGATTTTCAGCATTTGGGGCCAACTAGTGCTGTGACCTTTTTGCTTCCTATCTCAGCCACAAGTTCAGTGGCTGAACTTGCCCTAATCCCTTCACAAGGACAATCACCAGGCTTCCCATTATGGCCGTCGACATCATATCAACTTCCCAGAAACCTGCTACAAAAGAAGTTTGCTGTAGCTAAGCTAAAGGCTTGGATCCTTTCTGTGCTCCCCCTCTTGTTTATTCTGCATTTTTCCTTCTGGATGTGCATGGCCTCCTTTGTCCTGTGGCGGGTATACTGTTCTGGGGCTATTCAGTTCTAGGTAGTTGTGTCCATATGTCCCTTTTATGCCCAGTGTCCTGTGTGGAGAGCATAAATGTGATGCACAGAGCAAACAAGATCTCTCTTAGGCTCTTTTGTACTGGCTGAGAGTCGGGCTGCCCACGGTGGGACATCTCTTCTTTAATGAGTACTGCAACGGTGAAAAGAAGGACATCTGCTGTTAATGGTAAGATTTTACACAACTGTACTTACTTAACGTGGAATACTGTTTTGCTTATAGCTCTGACATCTGCAAACTCTCATAGTGGCATGACCCTACCTGAGTTTCCATGTGGATAGGATTGTGTAACACACTTATCCTTTTTTCAGGCCAAAAATTATTTCATTTTTCACTTTCTTTAATTTTGTCTCTGTTCTGTCAGGAATCTAAGTGTAAGGGATAGATGCCAAGTTCCCCATATCTGGACTAGATTTGAAACACCACTGCCTTGAGCTTCTACTCGTGCGGGTCTGCTCAGTCTGTATGGCACAGTGTTGTGCTCTGACAGGATGTGCATAGGCAACCTATTTCCTACCTTGACAGTACAGATCCCTTTAAGAAGGTTGTGTGTCTCTTATTTCATTTTCTGGGGCAAAGAAAGGTCAACCTGCCTCTAAGCAATTCATTGCACATGGGCTGATCTCTGCTGTTATTTTTTGTTGCACCCACCAATGATGAGGTGAATCCAGACAAGGTAAGGCCACTTTTCACCAGAGCCTTTTCCTTATTAGTGGTATTTTGGAAAAGAGTGGACTCGAGAAGTATTTTAGAGGCAGCAACTGGGTCCTCCATCCTTATCTTCAAAAAGCACCACAAACTGGATGATTTTCTAGATCCAGTGCAGAATTCATGAGGACCATTCTCCAGGTGCTCCTGTACTCTTATCCTTCCTCCTACCAGGTTGGCTAAGCTTTTGGAATCTACCCATATGCCAGTAAGGCATTGTGTTTGTTGAACTTGATATAGTTGCATAAGTTCCATGTACCTGTAACAGTAGATGTTAGCAGAATACACTGCTTTAATTGCACTACCCACCCACCATCCCCCTTTTTGTTGGGTATGCATAGTTGGTTGTAGGAGGTGCTTTTCAGTTTGGTTCAGCAATCTTTTTTAGTTTGTGTGTGTGTGTGTGGTGTTTGGTATGGAATAGTATGTGTTTGCAGTGCTTGTGATGTTCATCGTGCATACAGCTGCAGTCATAACAGATGGGTTATCCTGCCGTCAGGCGGTCCCTCGGTCGGCCGAATTCCAAAGTTTAGGTCCGGCGTTGGTTGTCGTCGCTTCTTCCCTGACGTTAGTGCGGCAGGGGTATAAAAGAACCAGCCGACGCCATTTTCTTCAGTCTTTCTTGCCGCGCGGTGCCCGAAGCAGAAGCAGTTCGCAAGTGCCGGTCGGCCAGCTCCTGAGATTTACGAAAATTTTTCAGCCGAAGTCTTCTTGAAAGCTAAGTACCCCATTGGGGAAACTTTTCTTGCCTCAGACCGATGTCAGACAAAGTTAATAATTGCATTTCTTCTGGGAAGCAAATACCGCATAAGGATTTTCATTCCTTCTGCATTCCTTGCTTAGGCCCAGACCACGATGTCTCGGCCTGTCGTTTTTGTGCTAGATTCAACAAATGCACTATTAAGCGTCGGGCGGAGTTCGCCCAGCACTATTTTGGTAAAAAATTTAATTACATTATGTCGTCGGATACTCCGACTCCAGTTTTGAGTAAAAGACGCAAAGATAAGGACCGGCATACGAGGTCCGCGACTTCTACCGACACCACGCTAAAGCCAGCTACAGGTGCTCCGGTTCTCAGCGAGGCACCTACGCAGCCCCTGAGTACCCATGACGCATCTTTAGCGGTGTCTTCTGTGCCTGAGGTCGCAGGCTCCTTGGCCCCCACTCCAACTACAGATACCGCCACTCTTGGCGGGGAAACTCAGAATTTAGACAGACCTGCCACCTCTCAAGGTGTCTTCAGGCCTTCCTCTTTCTCCATTAAGGCTTTCACAAAATCTAAAGCAGCCATGAAAACTAAAAGACAAGCTCCACAGAGCCCCTCTCAAGGCCCCATACCTAAAAAACAGATGCTCAAAATGGCAGAGGATTTGATTACTCTTATCAGGGGTTCTCAACCACCCTCGGACAAAAGGCCCAGACTGGAGGAAGACTACCCTTCCTCAGACCAAGCCTCTATTACCTCAGAACAATCTGAGGACCAGGAATTTTCATATTCCCCGTTTGAAGATTCTGATGCTGAGGAGTCCATTCCCTCGGTCTCCCCCCCTGAGGACTATTCTTTTAGGGAAACCTTACATACCTTGAGGGAACACTTTCACTGGGAAGGCCAAGATTACTCAGATTCCAAGAAAAGGCTCAGGGATTTTCTCTTGCTTCCTCAGCACAGACCTCTGGCTATCCCTCCTGTTTTGGATATATTAGATGATGTGTACACAGAAGCCAGCCTCAACCCAGATTCTTTACCTCCAGCTCCTGTTAAACCTGACAGGTATTACTGGGTTCCTGATTCACACCAATTCCTATACAAAAGCCATGCTGCTGACCCAGAAACTATTTCACAGGGTCCCAAGGAAATTAAGGCCTCTACTGCCAAAAATCCATTACCTTCAGAGAGGGATTCCAGAGCTTTAGAAAGGTGGGGGGAAAAGGTATACACCTCGGTCACTTTAACCATGAGAGCATTAAACTGTCAGTTCCATATGTTAAAGTATCAACAGTTTTTGTTATCTTAGTTGAAAAGCAAAATGACACAACCTGAACAACCAGATTTAAAGGAGTTACAGGATTTGTTGCATAGTGCAGAGCAAGTGGGTAAACATACCTTGCAATGTGGTTTTGATGCTTTAGAGGCCTCATGTAGTGCTGCTGTAACAGGGTCTGTCATACGTAGACATGCTTGGCTCAAAGAGCAAACCTTACCAGATCATGTCAAGGCTAAATTACTAGATCCACCTCTTCAAAAAGATGTATTGTTTGGTGTTAAAGCTGAGGAGGTCCTAAAGAAAATGGAGGAAAAGGCAAGATCAATGCAAACAGTGAAAGATTTCCTACAGGTACAGCCTCCACGTTTCAGCAGAAACTGGCCTTCAAAAAATTGGTCCTTTCCAGCCACGGACAGACCTCAAAGAGGTAGATACAGGTGCCCGAGGGGTAGAGGGCAATCTCAAGGATCATTTAGAGCCAGACAATGGCAAGCACCTGCACCAAGAGGTGGAGAAGATAGATCACAGCCATTCAGAAAGCAGACACAATGACTTTCCCCTTTGCATGCCAAGCAAAGCTTTGATGGCAGCACCTTTAGGCGGAAAACTGGCATTATTTTCAAAAAATTGGCATATTGTCACAAAAGACAAATGGATCCTGGACATTATAGACAGAGGCTACAGATTCCACTTTCACACCCTTCCAAAAATGAGAGGCATGCCAAACCTGCCACAAAATCAAAGGGGAGAGGCACAAAAACAAATTTCAGCTCTCATGGACATGAAAGCTATTCAAGAGGTACCTGCAAAAGAACAAGGTCAAGGTTTTTATTCCAGACTATTCCTGGTACCAAGGAGGGACAAAGATTGGAGACCTATTTTGGACCCATCCATCCTAAACACATATTTACTCGTACCAAAATTCAAGATGCTCACATTACAGCAGCTTCTTCCCATGCTGGGCAAGGAGTCTTGGCTGGTAACATTGGACCTCAAGGAGGCATACCTGCATGTCCCTATCAGACAAGATTGCAGAAGATACCTCAGATTTCTTGCAGGTTCAACCCATTATCAATTCTCTGCATTGCCCTTTGGCTTATCTATTACGCACAGAGTGTTTACGAAATGCCTGGCATCAGTAATTGCCTTCTGCAGACTTCAAGGGATACAAATATACCCATATCTGGACGACTGCCTGATCCAAGCGGACAGCAAGCACATACTTCTGAGACACCTGGCCTTTGTAATAACATTGTTGAACTTTCTGGGATACACAGTCAACAAAAAGAAATCAAAACTAATACCCTCTCAAGCAATAATTGTCCTGGGTGCCAGCTTGAATACAAACACCCAGATGGCCTACCTCACGCCAGAGAAGCAAGGGCAACTATCTCAATACTTCAGAAAAATGGCAACCTTCACCAGGCTGACTGCAAGAAAAGTCCTGCAGGCTCTGGGATTCATGGCATCTTGCATCCTACTGATCCCATGTGCAAAGCTGCATATGAGGAAACTTCAATGGTACCTAAAAAACTTATGGTCTCAACACAGCCACAGTTTGGAAACAATTATACCACTCATTCCATGTCTTCAAAAGGAATTTCTGTGGTGGGCTCAAGCATGCCAAAGAAACATAGGTCTCCCCTTCTGCATGTCTTAAGCAAATCAAATCATCACAACAGACTCCTCGGACTACGCCTGGGGGGCGCACATGACAGATCAGTGCATTCAGGGCAAATGGTCCCAAAAAGAGAAGCACCTACTCATCAATCAAAAGGAAATGCTAGCAGTACAAAATGCTGTTATGGCCTTCAAAGACCTCCTGCATCCAGGCCAGCTATTGATAAGGACAGACAACACCACAGTGATGTGGTACATAAACAAACAGGGAGGAACTCATTCATACCCCCTGTGCAGACTAGCCATGTCCCTTTGGAACACGGCTCTGGAATTGCAAATCCAGCTTCAAGCACAATTCCTGCCAGGAAAGTAAAACACGCTGGCAGACAACCTAAGCAGAAATATGACAGATCAACATGAGTGGAAGTTGCATCCTCAAGTTTTCGCAAAGATAATTCAGGCATGGGGACGGCCAGACATAGACCTCTTTGCAACCCACAAAAATTACCAACTGAAAAAATTTTGCTCAAGGACCTATCATCCACAGTCCTGGAAAGTGGACGCACTTTCTTTCAATTGGACAACAATGACAGTCTATGCCTTTCCACCTCTTCCTCTGCTGCCCAAAGTTCTATTAAAAGCCAGAGCAGAGAGGCCAAAGATGGTTCTTATTGCTCCAGACTGGCCAAGGCAACACTGGTGTCCACTCCTGAAGAGCCTGACGCATTCCCCTCCATGGATCCTGCCTCTTGTGACTCTTCTGTTGACCCAACACAACTTCAAAACTCTTCACAGTCAGCTAAAAACCCTCAATCTAGCCGCATGGAGGATTCCTTGATTTCCCAACAGACCCTCCTCTCCAAGGAGGTGCAGGATGTCATCTTGGAGGCCAGAAGACCTTCAACTAGAAAAGCCTACTCCGCCAAATGGAAACGGTTTTGTGCCTGGAATCAGAAAAAGGGCCAGAATCCTTGGGTTCTAAATTTACCTCAAATATTACAGTACCTAGCTGAGATGTTAAACAGTGGACTTTCCTTCTCCTCCATCAAGATCCATGCTTCAGCCATTTCTGCACAATACAACACCGATCCTCCTTTATTCTCTCATCCTCTTTTAAGAGAGTTCCTCAGAGGGGCTAAGAATATAAAACCCCCAAGGAAACCACCAGTACCTGCTTGGGACCTCAACTTCATTTTAGAAAAACTGACTCTACCTCCATTTGAGCCAGCTGCCTCAACAGAACTACAATATTTGTCATGGAAAACAGCCTTTCTTCTGGCTATCACCTCAGCACGCAGGGTTTCGGAACTACAAGCCCTCATGGTGGTGCAACCTTTCATCATTTTCCATCAGGACAGAGTTTCCTTACGAACCAACCCTTCCTTTATGCCAAAGGTAGTATCCAGTGTAGCCTTGAATCAGACTATACACTTACCTACCTTTTATCCTAACCCACAAAACAAAGGGGAAAGACTTCTACATTCCTTGGACATTCACAGACAGCTTCGTTATTATTTGGACAGGACAAAGCCATTCAGAAAATCAGAGCAACTCTTTGTGTCCTATGCTACAGGTGCTCAAGGAAAGGCTATTTCCAAACAGACAATCTCAAAATGGATAGCCCACTGCATACGCTTTTGTTACTCATTTCATGGAAAACTGTACCTACAAGCATCAGATCTCACTCCACAAGGGCCACAGCTACCTCTGCAGCTTTCCTCAGGGGGGTTCCTACCAAGGATATTTTGGAAGCAGCCACTTGGAGTTCTGTGCACACTTTCTCCAAGCACTATCACCTTCCACTATACTCTAAATCTAGAGCGGGCTTTGCCACAGCAGTCTTGCAGGGCATCCTTGCTCCTCCTAGTTCCACTTAGTGCCTGCCACCCCTTTTTAGCTTTGGGATTCTACCCATCTGTTATGACTGCAGCTGTATGCACGATGAACATAGTACAGTTTTGTACCTACCATAAATGTAGATGTTCGAGTGCTAATACAGCTGCAGTCCAGGTTTCCCTCCCTCCATCCCCTCTTGGGACAGGCCTTATGACAAACACCTCCTCATACAACCTGATTGGGGTATTCTTTATGGTGTATTTGCTTGCAAACTACTGTTTTTTGATTATATTATATTGCATTATTACATGAGTTTATGTTTTGCCTTCCTTCTGGGGGCACCTGACATCTGGGGCAAGAAAAACTGAAGAAAATGGCGTCGGCTGGTTCTTTTATACCCCTGCCGCACTGACATCAGGGAAGAAGTGACGACAACCGATGCCGGACCTAGACTTTGGAATTCGGCCGACCGAGGGACCGCCTGACGGCAGGATAACCCATCTGTTATGACTGCAGCTGTATTAGCACTCGAACATCTACATTTATGGTCGGTACAAAACTGTACTTTTCATTTGCTGTTCCTGTTGGACTGTAGAAAACTGAAATGGACTGGGAGTGCGAGGGCTGTCCTGTTCCTGCCATTTGATTTGTTCTTCACCTTCACAGACAAGCAGTGGAATGAGTTCTGAGCTTTGATTGACTGATAGGGGAGAGTAGCAGGACACTACTGTCCATTCTGCCAGTAAGACAGTTTGTTCTACAGGCATGTCCTGCTCCAGGTATGTGTAACTTACGCAACTATATCTGTGTGTGTGTGTGTGTGTGTGTGTGTGTGTGTGTGTGTGTGTGTGTGTGTCTGTGTGTGTGTGTATATATATATATATATATATATATATGTATATGTATATATATATATATGTGTGTGTGTGTGTTGTATATATAGATATGTATACGTAATTGAGAGAGACAATGTGTGTATGTGTATGTATATGTATAAATATATATATATATATATATATATATATATATATGTGTATATATACCTATATATATATATATATATATATATATATATATATATATATATATATATATGTAAGGTGTATGTATGTATCTGTGTGTATATATATATATATATATTTATATATGTGTGTGTGTGTGTGTGTGTGTGTGTATATATATATATATATATATATATATATATATATATATATGCGTGTGTGTGTGTGTGTATGGTTACTGTCATTAACTCCTCGACTCACAGGCGGTCAAGTACACTTGCACGACTCCCACATTGCAGAAGTTGGATTGTCAAAAGCCATTGCTGACTGTCCATCCTTGCCCCATTCTAGACCCATGGTAATGCTTGTTCTTAGGTCCAGAGCAGTAGGGAGTTTTAAAGGTTTCAGAGTTCAGCATTTGTGTCAGGTATACCAGAATTTGACATTTCAACTTTCGCAAATTGGTTTTGAGCATACGAAGACGGGACCTCCTGTGAGTCAAGTACATGACAGTAAACCTATACATATATATGCACACACACACACACACACACACACACACACACGTGTGTGTGTTGCACATGTGTAGCCCATGCAAATCCTGAAGCTTGAATGACTAATGAAAACCATAAATGGTTGTTTTTTTATCCGTACCAAAATAAAGTATATAATTTGTCTTCTTAATTTCTTTTATTGTTTGGGAAGAATACACTTACAATTAAAAAAGACCTAGATAATGAATGAAGTTGGCATTTGGGAGTTAGGTGTGGCAGGAGCTTCCCCAAGTACTTCATACATTTTTGCATATTTAAAAGTGAAAAAGCATAGTTCTGAGTTGTGCCTGAAAGGAGTCCATGGGTCAGTCAGCTCAGTTAACAAAACAAATCAATAAGTAAAAATGACAAGTTTTCTTTTTTTTTTTTAAGGCAAGTAACACAGTTGAATGCAAAGTATTAGCATTGTTTTCTTTATGAATAAGTGTTTGAAATTGTGCTATTTGTGGTATCATTATATTCTGAAGTTGCCAGTCATCATTTACTGTCGTCTGTTTTGTTCCTAGGGTGTTGAGTTTTTTGATGAAAAATTGAACTCCCTATGTATGGCTTGGCTGGTAGATCATGGTAAGTATGCTTATAATGCAAGATGATGTCCTGCCTTAGATCACTGTTGCAGTATTGCAATACTGTTGTGTTATCTTGCAGAGATAACCTGATGTCCAGCCAGTTTACTAAATCCAAAAAACTTCTAGACTTGTATGGCTGATGTATAACCTAAGCCCATGGGTACACAAGCAGACATAGAAGCGTAAGATACTCAGACTGTCTTGCCACCATGCTGAATGCAGGATCTTGGCTCCTAGCTATCTGATTCCACTTTGTTGTTGACTGCCACAATTGCCTACACGTATTCAGATAAGTACTTGTTTGGGGCACCTTCTTTTTCTACTGATAAGCTTACTAAGCTTCAGCAAGCAGCTAAAGTTTTGCCATATGACAGTTAGTTGGACCATGGACAGGTATGGGAAGAAGGATTGTACTTCTGTCACACACTGGATTTCAGAACTTAAAAATTGCAACACTGAAATGACAAAATGCCGTTTGTCCATTTTAGGAGAATCTTAAGACCATAGCTGACCTTGAAAATTATGAATTTAAGCAGCAAACAACTTCCATGCTTGAGCAAGCTACACAAGTTGCTAGGCATCTAGTTAAGTGCAGCTATTGTGCTACAGAAGCTTCTTCCAGGACTGCTGCTACTAGATCAGTTATTAGAGGATTTTCTTAATGTTGCATACAACTGCAGAGGGTGTAAAGGTCAAGCTTCTGGATTTTCCTCTTCACTGGGACCTTGTTTGGACCCTCTATAGCAGAACTTTTCAAGTCTCTTTAAAAGAATAGTAAAATGATGCAGGAATTTTAAACCGATTTTTCTTGCTTCATTGTCTAGATGTCAAAGAAATTACCTGGCTAATCCCAGTAAGAAACAGCCCAGAAACAGATTTCATGATTAGCCTACCAGATACCCAAATCTGGAAAACCTCATTTTCCAGACAAGTCAGTGTGACTACCTGCTGCCATCTTCCTCCCTCCTTGGTCCAGGAATTCCCTTGTCAAAAAGGGTTAAACTTGTCCTTTCCATCCTGGGAATTCAACACTACAGACAAATGGTGTTATCCATCATTCACCAGGGTTACAAGATATCTTGTAGGAAAATCCCATCTTTGAGATATTCCTCTTCCTCCTTTCAACCAAATACACCTGCTTTCTCCTCTCTTGTAGGTCCTCTTTGATCAGGGCATCATAGAACCAGTGCCACACCAGCATCAACGAAGAGCTTTTTATTCAAGACTCTGTCTGGTCCCCATGAAAAGGGTACTTATAATCCTTTTCTGCATTTTGCCTTTCTGCAGCTGCCATCTTTCAAGATGATATCACTGCAAATTCTTCTTCCTGTTTTCCTTCCTCTGGCCTTTCTAGTCTACTTATACCTGAAGAATGCACTCCTACATACACTCATTCACCCCACCTACACAAAATTCCTCAGGTTCTCTGCCTTTTCATCACACTTTCAGTTCTTTGCTTTACTCTTTGGTTTATCTGTGTTTTCCATGGTCTTCACAAAGTTCCTTGCCCCAGCATTGCTTTTTGCAGACACCGTTCTTATCCAAGCTACCTCTCAGGACACCCTACACCAGAACCTCATTTTCACAATTTCACTCCTGGAGAGGCTAGGAATTTACTCTCAGTCTCCAAAAATCTTTTCTTATCCCCTTGAAGGATCTGATTTTCATGGGTTGCAGACTGGATATCTGCCCCTCCTAGCAAGAGAAAGTACAGTTCCTCCTCCCTCTTTAGTCTAGTTCTGCTAGGGATACTCTTTGAACCCTTGTATACATGTTACCAGCCATTCCAGTGTTTTCCTTTGCCAAGCAACACATGAGGAAGATCCAGTGGTACCTGAAATCTCCATGGTCTCAGCAGAGTCGTTCAGTGGATTGCCAAATTCCTGCCCTGCCCATCTCAAGAAAGACTTATAGTGGTAGATATCCTGGATCCAGTTAATTCCAGACCTTCCATTTTGCCCACCCACTTCCAACCGGGAACTGCACACAGATGCATCAGATGCATCAGACCTGGTTTGGGGAGTCTGATCTGGTTGTTTATCAATTTACTTCCAGTGGTCCCCCAGATAGACAGGAGAGGATATCATTGTGAAATAAAAGATGGCCCTGATTTTAGCCCTTCACTGTTTTTTTTTTCACATATGCAAATTAGCCCATCCCTAAACATTCATAGACAACACTGCAGTAATGTGCTCACTGGCAAATGGGAGAATCATGTTCTACCAACTGTGCAGACTAATTCTTATGGCATGGGATCAGACTGTAAAGACAAATTTGTCCATTCCTGAGGAGTAGAAACTCTAGGTTTGCATGCGATGCATTTAACGCTACATTCTGTGGAAGTGAGTGAGGATGAATCACAGCTTGGCACACTGTTTGAATAGTATGTCTAAAGCAAAAAAGAAAGGGGTTAATATTAACAAAAAAATAGGAACTTAAGTCTACCACTTTCTTCAAACAACCTTTCTGGCATTACAAATATAAAAACTCTTTTGCAATATTGTACCAAAGTATTGGAAATAAAAAAAATGGAAACCTCCAATTTCAATGGGACCTGATCCACATTCATCAGGATGATTTAAACATAGAAATGGATCAACACCATCACATTTCTTGCAGACAGCAGTTAAATAATAAAAATGTAAGCTGTAGACCTGTTATGGAAAAATTCTTAAAAAGCAGCAGTAAAGAAAAAAAATTCTCTGCTGCTGTACTGAAGAAAGCTGTGTCTTGTAGAAGGGCTTCTAATCTCTGCGTTTGTTGATCTCTCATATAAAATAGTTGAAAACCAGAAGGCTTTTTCAACAGTAAGAACTGAATTATGACAGAGTGTCAAATCAACCTTTATGCCTTCCTTTATCCCACCAAATTAAGTATTGTTTGGAATCAGTACCATTAACTTTTGACTTTCCCAGTGAATCCAAACATCAATTGAATGTCCTTAGGGTTATTATGAGCACTGCTTCACACAGGATACTTTGATTCAAATGGAAGTGGACTTTTTTCTTGGACTTGTATAGACTTTTTTCTGAACCATCCTATTTTTACCTTGAGTACAGGTGTAGTGAGAGCTTGTCTTTTCTTTCTACTTGTTGTTATTATTTTTTTATTTTACATTTGTTTACTGGGATGGTTCGACTGTACACATGTCCTTTTTCAGCGGAGGCCCGGGGAGAAAAGCTCCAGTTAGTAAGTAGACGTAGAGTAATACAATACATAAAAGTCATAAATTTAAATGTGATTAATACAAATCAATACAAGAAGGAGAAAAGCTGCAGTTAGTAAGTAGACACACCAAATAAGAATAAAGAAGAACATGGTCATAAATGGAGTAATACAAAACATCAAAGGTCAAAAACTTAAATGTGATGAAATTCAAATCAATACAAGACACGTAACAGTAGTATATACGGGCAACTAGTAGTGTATATTCCATTAGAAAATTAGAGGAATTTTATGCAGGGATGTGGAGTATAGAGAGTCAGGAGAAGAATAAGATTATGGTATATGTAAGATTTCATAGTGTTTTTAGTTCCCATTGTATGTAAGGTATGTATATTTTTGTCTTTCTTATTCGAGGAAGTGGTTATCAGAATTTTAAGCGTTAATGTGAATAGTGCACATACATTGTCTCAAATCAGAAGAAGCATGAATTATATTAAAAGTTGTCCAGAAAAAAAATTCAAGAAACACATTTTGATGATATTTATAATTTACTTGCAAAGTACAAATGGATAAAATATGTGATAATTGTGGTGTTAATTCTTCAGTGTGCAGTTGTACTATTAGGAATACCTTTGTAGATTCTAAGGGTAGCGATATTAGTATATTGATACATTTTGATGGAATGTTAAGTAGAGTAGCATCTGCCTATGGTCCTTTAAATGATTATGTAAATGTTATTCATATTATTGTAAATGCAAATCAAAAGGTGCTTCAACAAAATATTAGTTTAAGGGTGTGCACACTTATGCAGCCAGCTTATTGTACGTTTATTATTTTTATATTTTTTCCCCCTAACATATTTGTTTGTTTTTCAATTGAATTGTGCAGGTTATAGATCACATTAAAGGTGGGAAAGTATTGAAATGATTTATTGTGGTCTTACTTTTTTTTATATCACAAAAACATGGCATTTTAACAGGGGTGTGTACACTTTTTATATCCACTGTATGCGCGCGCACACACACACACACAAACTTGTGTAATACATCTATTAATACTGTATATAAATTATTGTGGATAAAGATCGATTTGGGGAAAAAGATAAATCTGTCCTTTCAGATGGTGTGCATCCTATCAGAGGACAATGTACTTGAAGATTCTTTAAGCATGTTCTTGGATGACCCTCACAGATGAATGCTAAACGGAGATGTTCATCGTATTGATCACTGCTGAAGTAGCCTTAGCTATATGGGTTATATCCTGTTAAGGATATAATAGCTGGCCAGCTTCCAAAGCTTCAGGGCACCTTCCATGTTCTCAAACCTTTTGGCAGCTCAAGCTGAGCTGCCTAAAAGGACAAGTTTGAGTACCAGGCCTTTCTGAGCTTTCTTGATTGCCGAAGAGAGTGCTCATTTGCAGTCTTTCAAGGATTGTCATGTGACCTGTGTTATTCCATTGCTGGGCGGATAAGTTCCCTTTGGAGAAAAAATCCTTCCACATTAAAGCAGTTATTGTTTAATCGTACTTTTCTAGTTTGGAAAGTTATTTTTCTTCTAGAATTTTGTGTTTTAATTAACTGTCTTGAGGCTTGTGTAATTTGAAACAGGAGCACATTTTTTTTCCTGTCAGTTTAAAAGTTGTTAAATGTAGTTGAAAAACACTTTTTCTCATAACAGTTTTATTTATTTTATTTTTGGAGATGACACATTACATTTAAATACTTTTTACTTTGTTTTTCTTGGGGGAAAAGTGACTTTTTACATCTTTAAAATTTTACCTACTTTTGTTGCTTGTTTTCCTCTGAAAAGAAGCACTGTTTTTTGCTTACTGGTCCTATGGTCTGTCCTCCTTCCAAACAGCCTTTGGCACAACAGCAGGTTAGCAGTTTGCCTCAGCCGCATATAGGTGACTCTGCTGTGGTCAAGGCTAGTTCAACAGACCACTCATCTTTTATCCCAGATCCCTGTGGTGTACCAGCTGCAGCCACTGTGGAACAGGGGTTAGCCACATCCTCTGAAGCTGTTCGGATCCCCTTAGAGGGCAAGGGAGAGCCAGTCTTGTTGATCCTGAGAGATGGAGAAGGGAAGTATTACCTGTTTAGTCTGAATGTTGTGCCTGTCCCTGGGGAAACTACTGTTGCCATTAACAACACTGTTGGCTCCATTTTTTTCATGTCAAAAAGAAACAACTAAATATGTATCTGCCACTGCTCAAATCTCCCTGGGCAGGAGTAGTTAGTAGATCTGGCTCATGATCTAATTCAGGCTGTTGATCCTTCTTATAGGATAGTTTCTGGTAAAAGAAAAATGAATGCCCCCTTTCTTGAAATGATTCAACATTCTGAATCTGGACAGGAGGATGCAAGGTTTTCTCCACAGATTTCTGATTCAGAGGAGAGCATGTCTGACTCTCCCTGTGGGGGTTCTTATCTTTCTCTTGAGATTATTTCCAGAATGTGCCAGTGTTTTCAGTGGAGAACACGGAGGTTTCCAAGTAACCTTAAAAATACTATGAGCTGTTCCAAAAGGAATTTCTAGAACCTTCACCCATTTCCCCAGTACTGTCAGCACTGGAGGATGTATGTCACTGCCTGCAATTTTCCTGATACTGTGCCGCCCCTAACAAGGCAGAGAGATTATATAAAGTTTCCTCAGTTTTTTAAGTTTTTGTACATTCTTTAATTCTGACCCGGCAGCTATAACTTTAATCTTGCTGCTCAAAAACATTTACCTCTAATGATGTCAATTTTCAGTCATTCCTCAATAATTGGGGTTCAGATCCGACCTGGATGCTTTTTACAGCTTGTGAATGCTGGACACTCTTGACTTCCTCCCTTACCCATAATGCTGTAGTCCTCTACCATACCTCAGATCTCGTTTGCTACCTTCACATACAGATGTGGTTGCTGTTAGCTGCAGTCTTTACTGTTAGTTGGTTGGATAAGTAAACAGATTGTGTGTGTGTGTGTGTGTGTGTGTGTGTGTGTGTGTGTGTGTGTGTGTATATGTATGTATGTATGTATATATATATATATATATATATATATATATATTTTTTTTTTTTTACTATCTTTATCATTTTTTTTTCTATATAGCTCATTTATTCCTCCCTTTTCCTACACACATATTAGTGTAGTTTAATTACTATTGATGATATTTCTTTCTCCTATTTACTTTTACCCTTGTGGTAATTTCTTTAATTACCATTGTTGGTATTTTTTCTTTTATTACCATTGTTGGCAGTTTTTCTTTTTTCTTTCTTTCCTAATTTAAAATAAAAAACTTCTTAGTATTATGCCGTTTGTTATATGCTGGCTGAAAAAGATTCCAGTTTTAAAAAATGCAGAGTATGGACATAAGATCCTCCTGTCAGATGCTCATGACTCTTGTGTTTATTGCTTAGGCATGAGATACTTAAAGGTGGCGTGTGATATTTGCAAAGGTTTTAGTCCGCGGGTCTTAGTTGATTGAAATAATAAGCTTATTTTGGGAGGTCTTCTCCCTACAACCCTCTCAGAATCATTACCTGGCTCTCAACCCTCCAAATCAGACAAAAAGGAGCCTAGAAGGCAGCCATCAGACCCTTCTGTGTCCTCCACTCTATCTTCTGATTCTACCACGGAGCTAGCCTGTAAAATGTTGAAATGGTTTGATACGAAGACTAAATCTTCAGAGCTGTCTGCCTCAGATGCTTGATCTACTTCATCAGCTCTGATATCTTCACATCTGAAACAGCTCCTTCGGAGCCAGTATGTGTCGTCTGTAGACCCTGTTCCCTCCTGGCTGCCATCACCTTTTTTAGAGAGATACCACCCTTCTAGATGCCCTTCACTGGCTGCCTCTTCTCATTTTTACAGGTGCCTGACCGAAGCAGATGTGGATAGAATAATGAGGAAGTTTCTCTCAGCACAGATTCAGATGGGAGTTCTCATGGCTCCTATCCTTTTGGGTCTGAAGACCGTTACCAGTATTCACCCATCTTGGCTCCTTCTCCAATCCAACCCTTGGCTTTGGAGCCCTTGGATCAGAGTCTCCTGGGAACATCTGTATCTGATCCAAAGATTGTATCTTCTGCTCTGATACATTCTCTGAGTGCACCGGCCCCGAATGTGGATAGAAAAAATAAATTGATTTTCAAAGGGCTTCTTCATTCTTCTTTCAAAGAGTCTTTATCTGGAGCTATAGCCCCTAAAAATGTAAGAGGCCTGAATCTCCTTCTTCAAGCCCTTCTACCTCTTCCTCCAAGGCTTCAGAGGAATCTAGGAAAAAAAAAAACCTCCTCCTAATCTGAAAGCTGCTAGAAGAGAGTCATCCAAGAGGTCCCACCAGACCAGTTAGAATCCAGAACTTACTCAAGATTCTTTTTAGTGCCAAAGAAAGCAGTGGACTGGAGACCAATTTTGGATGTCAGTAACTTAAACAAGTCAGTTCGATGCACCAAATTCTGGATGGTCATGGTTCAGTCTATTCTCCCTTTTCTGGGCAAGGATGACTGTATGTGCTCGATAGACCTTCAGGATGCATACTATCACATAAAAATGAACAGGTGATCCAGAAGGTATTTACGCTTCCAGCTGGGAGCCAGTCATTACCATTTCAGAGTTCTGCCCTTTGGTCTCACTACAGCCCCCAGGGTGTTTACCAATTGTATGGCAGTAGTAACAGCTTACATGAGACTGCAAGTTTTCTGGGAGTTTCCATATCTAGATGACTGGCTCATTACCGCCGTGATCAGGCACCAGTTAAGGGCAAGAGATCAGGTTCTGCAGACATGTTCTCATCTGGGGATAACCTTAAACTATGAGAAGTCTAAACTGGATCCAACTCAGAATTCGGAATTTATAGAAGCACTGTTTAAATCAGTCAGCGATACCCTCACTACCTTTTTCAAGGGTTCAGACTATAGTCACAGGTCAGAAAAATCTGCATTACCAAGATTTCAGCCCGCTTGATCTTTGTGTTCTACGATCAGTTTAGTAGCAATAACACTGGTACCTTTAGCCAGATTTTACATGAGGATCCTACAGTGGATGCTAGCAACACAATATTCAATTCTTTACCAACCCATGTCAGCTCAAATACGAATCATTCACACATGCAAGAGTGATCTCAAGTGGTGGATTTGGTCGGACTAGGTTTTACAAGCCATCTGATGTTCTTCGTATTTCACTGTTGCAGTCATCGCACTTGGGTTATCCTGCAAGGGGTAGCCCTCAGTCGGCCCGAATACCAGAGGCTTAGTATTTCTGCATCGGTTGCTGTCGCTCCAGGACTGACGTCAGGTCATCAGTGGTATAAAATCAGGCAGCCGACGCCACTACATCAGTCTTTCTTGCCAAGGAGCCTGAAGCAGAAGCAGTTCACATGAGTGCCGGTCGGCCGCTACTTGAGTTTTCATTTCCGAATTTAAGTTGAAGTCTTCTAAAGCTAAGTACCCCATCGGGGTCCTTTTTTCTTGCTCTAACCGATGTCAGAAAAAGTTAACAATTGTCTCGCCTGTGGAAAGCAAATACCACACCGAGACTTCCATTCTTATTGCGTCACCTGTTAGGCCCAGACCACGACATCCCTCGCTGTCACTTTTGTGCTTTGTTCAACACAAGAACTATACGTCATCAGGCCCTTATTGTAGCTAAATATTTTCGCTCTCAGTCCTCTTATTCTGATATGGCTTCGGTAAGCCATCTGACTACCGATCTTCCAAAAAAACGTAAGGATAAAGACAGAGACAGACTGCACAGGTCCAAAACTGCCGACGACGCTTCCGTTAAGCTAGTCGTCAGTTCTCCGGTCCTCAGTGAGGCGCTTTCACAGCCCCTAATGCCCACTTCTGTGGATTTGCAGGCCGCTACCGAGACCCACTTGGAGTCCGGCATGCCGCGAGACTCTTCTTCGACTAAGGATCCTGTGGATGTCTCTACCTTGGATGGGTCCGGAGCCGCTGAGCAGACACCGGCTTCCGAGAAAGTTCTTCGCACTACCGATACTCGACACAAACCGACAACTTATTTTGTGTCTTCAGTTATTTCTAAAACTACTGAGTTTCTAAGGCCCAGGGTATGAATTACTCCTAAAAAACTGACGACCCAAGCTCGGGCACCTGCTTCCATGCCTCAGTCTCAAATGCTTAAAATGGCGGAAGACCTTATTAGGGGAAGCCAGGCTACCCCTTCCAAAAGAAAGAGACTTGTCCCCAGTAGTTTTATCTGAACAGGAGTCCGATGACTCTGAGGTTTCTGAATATGAAGACATGCAACCCCTCTCTGCTTATGAGGATTCTGATACAGAGGAATCCATTCCCTCTGCCTCTCCTCCCAAGGATTTTTTATTTGGTGAAACCCTCCATACTTTAAGGGAGCATTTTGAATGGGAATGTCAGGACTATCCTCAGTCAAAAAAGAGCCCCAGGGAATTCTTAGATTTACCACAGCACAGACCTTTAGCCATTCCTCCTGTCCTGGATGTTGTGGATGATGTTTTTATGAAACCCATTTTGACTCCTGACACCCTTCCTCCTGCTCCCAGGAAACCTGACAGGTACTCCAGAGTCCCTGACTCTCACAAATTCCTTTTCAAAAATCTTACTGCTGACCCAGAGGTCATCTTCCAAGGACCTAAAGGAATTGAATCAACCTCAGCTAAGAATCCCACCCCCTTAGAAAGAGATTCCCGAGCTTTAGACAGATGGGGTAAAAAAGTATACACTTTGCTATTAGAGCACTAAATTGTCAGTTCCACATGCTGAAATATCAGCAGCATACCATGGAACTCCTCAAACAAAAAATATCTTCCTTTCCTGCTTGTGCAGAAAATAAAGAATTGCAAGAGCTTATGCATTCTGCAAGCCAAGTTACTAAGCACACCTTGCAATGTGGCTTTGACGCCTTAGAAGCATCTTGCAGGGCAGCAGTCACTGGTTCTGTCCTTAGAAGGCATGCTTGGCTTAAGGAACAGACCTTGCCAGACCATGTCAAATCAAAATTATTGGGCGCACCATTGAACAAAGACAATTTGTTTGGCACCAAAGCAGAAGAGGTCTTGAAAAAGATGGAAGAAAAAGCTAAATCTATGCAGACAGTCAAAGACTTTTTACAGGTCCAGCTTCCGAGGTTCAGTAGGCATTGCCCCTCCGAGCACTGGTCCTTTCCGACCCCATCCAGGCCAGCTCAGCCAAGACCCAGGAGAAACACAGCCCCCCCCAGACAGCAGTCCAAGGAAATGCAGAGATCTAAGCAATGGAGTTCCTCCTCTTCAAAAACATGGAGTGCTAAGCTACCCCCTTATGGTAAGCACTCACAATGGCTTTACACCTCCACACCTTACCTCTGTCGACCTGCTTGTGCCTCTAGGAGGAAAACTGTCCTTCCATGCAAACAACTGGGCCTGTATTACCAACGACCGATGGGTCCTCAACATAGTGTCCCAGGGATACAAATTTTATTTCCACACTCTGCCAACCCCAAAAGGGTTCCCAGATCTTCCTTCAAACCAGTGGGCAGAGGCCAGAAAGCAAGTCCATTCCCTGCTCTCCATGAGGGCAATACAGCATGTTCCTGCAGACCACATAGGCAAAGGTTTCTATTCCAGACTCTTCCTGGTACCCAGAAAAGAGGCCACCTGGTGCCCAATCCTCGATCTAGCCATTCTAAACACCTTTCTGGTGATACCAAAATTCAAAATGCTCACTCTCCAGCAGCTTCTTCCTCTGCTTTCCAAGGATGCTTGGTTAGCCACTCTAGACCTAAAAGAGGCCTACCTACACAACCCAATCAGGGAGTCTTGCAGGAAATATGTACATTTCAGGGGAGGATCTATGCACTTTCAGTTCTCTGCGCTTCCCTTTGGCTTATCCACTGCTCCCAGAGTTTTCACAAAATGCCTGGCTCCAGCCATTGCTTTTTGCAAGCAAAGAAATATTCAGATCTGAAGTAGTTGACTTCATTTGTCAGCAACCTTTGGGATTCGGATCCGACCCGGCAATCTTTCACAGCTTAGATCCAAGCTCCTAGCTCCTCCCCTTCACCCATAATCCCCTGCCATCCCTGACTAACCTCAGATCTAGTTTGCCGCGCTTCTGTCAGCAGCTAAATTTTTGAGCTCCTGGTTCGTAGGGTCTTCTGAGTGTTTTTGTGAGAGTTTTTAAAACTTTTTTTTTTTTTATTATCCTTAAGTGTACGAGTGTGTTTTGTGGTCAGGTTTCCCTTTTTAACTAATACCTCTTAGTTAAACTTGCCCTCCCTCCCCTTCGCTGGTGCGTAGCTTCTGTGTGTTGTGTGTTTGGGGCCTAACGAGTGTGTTTTTTCTTTAAGATGTCTGAGGCCCCAAAACCCATCTTTTCTAAGTGCACCCAGTGTGGCCATAAGCTCTCCCCAGCGGATGGCCACACTCGGTGTGTTCGGTGCCTTGGGGTTGAACACCTTTCCTCTGGGTGTTCCATCTGCGCGGCGTTCAACCCCAGGGCACTGAAGGACCGGAGGTCGAAGCTGATCCTAGCGGGACCTTTGCCCCCGGATTCGGCTTCGGCCTCGGCCTCCGGTGCTTCTGTGGCCTCCTCCCCAGCTCCGGCGGCGGCCACTCCTGCCTCCCTCCCTCCCTCCAGTCGGGACTCAAACTCCCGCTGCAGCTCCGGAGGAGAGGGAGGCCAGGAAAGAAAAAAGGAGGGAGAAGCATCACAAGTGGCGGGCCGAGGCCTCCGCTTCAGCCCCCCCACCCCCCCGGGTAAGCGGTCTTCTCCCTCCAGGGCTTCCCGGTCTCCTCCTTCTCGGATCCGGTCTCCGTGCTTTTCACCGGGCCCCGAGGAGGAGGAGACCCGATCTCCGTCGAGGTCATCGAGGCGGCATTCCCGGCCAGCCTTGGTGGCCTCATCGAGATTGACTCATAGCCTTTCCGACGCAGATTTGGACCGGATGATGCGAAGGTTTCTCCAGGCCCAACTGCAGATGGGAGTGCTCCTGCCTCCCCCCCCCCTCCAGGAGGGAGCTCGACACCTTTCTTTGCCCCGATAGCTCCTTCTCCGACCCGCTTCCCGGGTTTGGAGCCTTCGGATCTGAGCAGCCTTGGAGCCGGAGGTGGGTCAGTGCCGACAGTATCGGGTACTTCGGCGCCGACTCTTCCCTCGAGCCTGTCGGGTCAGTTTTTGTCGGATCCTGGCTCTCGGAGCCGTGGGCTGAGCGTCGGATCCAAGGGAATTAGTTTGTTTTCGGCTCCGTCTAGGTCGGAGCACACTGGTCCGTCGGATCCGATGGCTTCGGCGCCGACCCCGATCCATCCATCGGATCCGAGCGAGGGTTTGCTCTCGGATCCCAGAGAGAGCGGCTCTCCCTCGGCTTTCGATGTGGTGGAGAGGGCACTGTCGAGTGCTTCCAGGCCCCCGGTCCTTGCTTCGGCTCCGCCCCGCACTCCCTCTCTGTTGGGTCCGGCTTCCATCACCCGGCCCCAGGGACAGCCTGCTTCGATGTCCCAGGTCGTTCCCTTGGAACAGGACGTGGCTGGTGAGACGTCCTCGGACAGCCCCCCCCCGAGGACATCCCTCACAAGCGAAAGTGCAAGAGGAGGCACGTGGACTCCCCCGAGTCCTTGACTGATGACACAGATTTGGATGAAGGGGAAGGCTCCCCTAGGTCACCCCCCAAGGATGGAGATGTCATGGAAATGCTCAGGATAAGAGGGGGGTGGTCTGCCCCCAAGGCTTCCTTGGACGAATCCGTGTTCCTGGAGGCATTCAAAGCAGGCCCATCTACCTCTTGGGTGTCCCCTCCGCCCGACCCCTTAGTGGACCTTATTACCACTAGGGCGTGGAAGGAGCCGGACACTGTGGAGCCAGTCCCCAAACGCCCGGATAAAATCCTTAGTCCACCCTCCGAGAGGTCCCATTGAAGCAAGGGTCCCCCCGTAGATGCCATGTTGGTGGCGGCGGCCACCAAGAGGGAATAAGCTCAGGAGAGTCCCTCGGTCCATCCACCTATCATGGAGTCCCGTTTGATGGACCATTTAGGGATGCGGGCTTTTAGTTCAGCGACCTTCTCGGTGAGGTCTCTGAACTACATGGCACATGTTATTCGACTGCAGCGGGACCTTATCAAAGAGTACGCTGTGTCGCCCCCAGAGTCCATGTCGGTGGAGGACAAGCGGTTGTACTCCACTCGGATGGCCACTCTCAGGTCCATATCTAACACCTCTATGCGGCTGTTGTCCCACGCCACAGAGGGAGCCGCTAGAGCCAGTGGAACAGGCCTCGTCATGCGGCGTCAGGCCTGGCTCCGGCATTGTGATTTCGCGAAACCCTTCAAGGCATCATTTGTGAATGCCCCTTTCGATGGTTCTGCCCTGTTTGGCAAGACCGTTCGCGAGAATTTGGTCCAGAGCGAAAAGGACGGGAAGACGTCTGCCATCGGAGTCCACTTCTCTGCTCCCCAGAGGTCCCTTCTCCAAGAACCAAAAGGGACAGAAGAAGATGTGGTTCCGGAAGTCGCAACAATCCCAGTCCGCTCCGGATCCCCAGTCCTTCCGTGGCAGAGGAGGACAGGGTGGACGCCGCCCTAGAGGCAGAGGGGGCCCGAGGAATGGTGGGTCCAGAGAAGCTTTCTCTGACTGGCCCACCCAGCGACCCTGAGGGGTTGCCCGACTGCTCCTCTCTGGAGGCAGTCGAGGACGTTTTTCGAGGCACCTGGCAGCTTGGGAGTCCATCACGACAGACTGCTGGGTGCTTTGCATCATATCCAGAGGATACCAAATTCCCTTTTCTCACACCCCTCACCAACCCAAACACCTCCCCGACGTTGCCCGACTACTCCTCTCTGGAGGCAGTCGAGGACGTTTTCGAGGCACCTGGCAGCTTGGGAGTCCATCACGACAGACCGCTGGGTGCTTCGCATCATATCCAGAGGATACCAAATTCCCTTTTCTCACACCCCTCACCAACCCAAACACCTCCCCGACATCCCACCCGATCAGAGGGAGGCTGCAGCTGCGGAAATTCAGCAGCTGTTAGGAAAAAGAGCCATCCAACACGTCCCCCCAGACCAGTTCGGATTGGGTTACTACTCCAGGTTCTTTTTGGTGCCAAAAAAGACGGGGGGACCTAAGGCCAATCCTCGATCTCTCCCTCCTGAACCTGTCAGTAACCAAAGAAAAGTTCCGGATGGTCACCCTTCAATCCATTCTCCCCCTGTTGCGGGAGAGCGACTGGATGTGCTCGATAGACCTCAAGGATGCGTATTATCACATTTTGATGGACAAGCGATCCAGGAGATTTCTCCGCTTCTGGCTAGGAGCCAGTCATTATCAGTTCAGGGTCCTTCCCTTCAGTCTCACCTCAGCCCCCAGGGTGTTCACCAAGGTATTAGCAGTGATAGCGGCCCACCTGAGGCTTCAGGGAATGCAGGTGTTTCCATACCTAGACGACTGGCTCCTGACCGCCCCAACAAGGCATCTACTCTGCTCAGCCAGGAACTACTTTCTCCACCTTGCTCAACACGGACAAATCCTTTCTCAACCCGACTCAGGTGATAGACTTTATCGGGGCCAGATTAGACACCAACAACTTACTAGCCTTCTTAACCACCGAACGACTTCACACCCTGAGGCTACATGTGCGGGCCATTTTACTATTGTCGGCTCCCCCGGCGGGATTGGTCTTGAGGGCGCTGGGCTCCATGGCGGCCGCAATTACCCTGCTCCCCATGGCTCGCCTGAACATGAGGGTTTTGCAGTGGACTCTCCAAGTCCAATGGTCCTTCCGTCGATACCCTCTCAGTCACCCCATTCCCCTCAGCAAGGCTTGCAAAAGGGCTCTCTCATGGTGGACCTCCAAGCGGGATGCCCTTCCTCCATGGCCCCTCCACTAGCCACAGTGACCATGGACGCCTCCTGCCTCGGGTGGGGGGGGGGCATTATGCGGGCAGGACGGTCCAAGGCACGTGGAACGATACATAGACCTCATTGCATATAAATGTTCTAGAGATGAGGGCAAACAAAGAAATATTCAGATTTACTCATGCTTAGACGATTGCCTGATTCAGGCAGACAGGAAAAGCTGTTACAGCACCTGATCTTTGTAAAGGACCTACTGATCTCCCTGGGGTATACTATCAATGAAAAGAAATCAAAACTAGTCTCCACACAAAACATTGTATTCCTGGGAGCAAGCCAGGACACAGCATCCCAGATGGTATTCCTTACTCCAGAAAAACAAGCCTACCTGACTGGCTACGTCTCTCAACTAGCCACCAGACCCCACTTATCCGCAAGGAAAAATCCTGTAAGCTCTAGGGTTCATGGCCTCCTGGCTGCATTCTACTCATTCCATATGCCAGACTGCATATGAGAAAACTACAGTGGTACTTAAAAAGCCATTGGTGTCAACGCTCTCAAGACCTGGAAACTATCATACTTATGATACCTTGTCTAAGGAAAGATTTTCTTTGGTGGGCAGCAGCATGCAACCACAACAAGGGACTTCCCTTCTCACAACCCCATGCCTCCCAGACCCTCACCACAGAGGCATCAGAGTATGCCTGGGGTGCACACCTGGACGGCAGGTACATTCAGGGTTATTGGAGCCCAAATCAAATGCATCTGCACATCAACCAAAAAGAGATGCTAGCTGTTCAGCATGCCCTGTCAGCTTTCAGACCCCTACTCTCCCCGGGGTCTCTAGTGATCAAAACAGACAACACCACAGTGATGTGGTATATTAACAAGCAGGGAGGGACTTACTCTTATCCTCTCTGCAGGCTCGCCATGACCCTTTGGCTCACGGCCTCAGCCATGCAAATACACCTGCTAGCACAATTCCTGCCAGGCTCCCTAAACTGTCTGGCAGACAACTTAAGCAGAAACCTGCTAGACCCACACGAGTGGCAGCTAGACCACAGAGCCTTCAACCTTGTAACCCAGAAATGGGGCACCTCGAATGTGGACCTCTTTGCCTCCCACTCCAGTCATCAGCTCAGCAACTTCTGCACGAGAGAACCTCACAGCAAGGCCTGGAAAGTGAATGCTCTATCCTTCCAATATGTAAACCTCTCAATCTATGCATTTCCCCCTCTACCACTCATTTCAAGGGTACTGCTCAAAATAAGGGAGGAAAAACAAAGGGCAGTCTTGATTGCCCCAAACTGGCCACGCCAGCACTAGTACCCACTGCTGCGCAGCCTGTCACCCTTGCCACCATGACACCTACCTCAGATCCCAACACTCCTAACCCAGAAGAATGGAGAATTCATGCATCCACAATTGCAGACCCTAAACCTGGCAGCCTGGCTTATTCCCTGACCTCTCCTCCAGCTGCCAGCCTAAGCAAACAAGTCCTGGATGTTATACGTGAGGCCAGATGCCCCAGCACTAGAAAATCCTATGCTGACAAGTGGAAAAGGTTTTGCACCTGGATCCAGGCTAAGGGAGCCGAAACAGCACAGCCCTCCCTACCTGTCATCCTGGATTACCTAGCAGACCTACTACACAGGGGTCTATCCTTCTCTTCTGTTAAAATTCATGCATTTGCCATCTCTGCTCATTACAACACAGAGCCACCTGTCTTCTCACACTCTGTCATCAAACAGTTCCTAAGAGGGGCTAACAACTTAAGGCCACCCAGAAGAGTTCCTACCCCAGCTTGGGACCTTAATGTTGTGTTGGAAAAGCTCACCCCCCCCCCCCCCCTCTTGAGCCTGCAGCTTCAGCAGAGTTAAAATTCCTCTCTTGGAAAGCAGCCTTGCTTCTGGCCATCACTTCAGCTAGAAGAGTTTCAGAGCTACAAGCAATCATGGCTGTAGAGTCCTTCATCATTTTCCATGCTGACAGGATCTCCCTCAGGACTAACCCATCCGTCATGCCTAAAGTGGTTTCCAGTGTGGCTGTCAACCAATCCATTCATTTGCCCACCTTTTTCCCTAACCCACAAAACAAGGGGGAAAGGATTCTGCACTCTCTAGATGTGCACAGACAGCTCAGATTCTATCTGGATAGGACTAAATCTTTTAGAAAAACTGACCAACTGCTAGTCAGCTTCGCAACAGGAGCAGAGGGCAAGTCCATATCCAAACAATCTCCAAATGGATAGCACACTGCATCTATTTCTGCTACAAACAACACGGGAAACTGCCCCCAAAGGAGGTCAGGATGCATTCCACCAGGGCAACCTCCACCTCTGCAGCTTTTCTCAGAGGGGTCCACACCAGGGACATCCTGGAGGCTGCAACATGGACTTCTCTTCATACCTTCATCAAGCATTACCACCTACCTATCTTCTCCAAATCCAGGGCAGGCTTTGCCATCACAGTCTTGCAGGGCATCCTAGCCAGCCCCTAGTCTTCTTGACTGCCTCCACCCTTTTCTTCAGCTTTGGGAATCAACCCAAGTGTGATGACTGCAACAGTGAAACACAAAGAACATAGTACAGTTGTGTACACTTACCATAAATGTAGATGTTAGAGTGTATTCACTGTTGCAGTCCTGGTTTCCCACCCTCCATCCCCCTTGTCTCTCTCTTCCTCTCTCCTTACAAGGAATTTTTGGTATTTACTTTCTACTGGTGGTGTTCTTCCACCATAACCTAGCTCCCTATTTGGGGGCTCCTGACAGTTTGGGCAAGAAAAACTGATGTAATGGCGTCGGCTGCCTGATTTTATACCACTAACGACCTGACGTGAGTCCTGGAGTGACAGCAACCGACGCAGAAATACTAAGCCTCTGATATTCGGGCCGACTGAGGGCTACCCCTGGCAGGATAACCGACATGTGATGGCTGCAACAGTGAATACACTCGAACAGCTACATTTATGGTAAGTGTACACAACTGCACTTTCATTTCCCTGTCAGCCCAAGGCCCATAGTGACCACAGACACTTCCCAATTGGGGGAGGGCATTTTCTGGGGAAACCGGTCCACTACACATGGTCCCCCAAACAGGCCAACTTGAATATAGTGTCCAAGAGGTGAGAGCAGTGCTTTTGCCATTGCAGGCCCTTCAGAATCCTCTCCCTTTAGGGATGATTGCAGTTCAGAGGAAAATATGTCAGAAGTTTGGTATATAAACAAACAAGGAAGGACCAGATCATTTTGTTGTGTTGAGAAGCGCTCAGAGTGTGGCAATGGACAAACTTCATCCAACTGCTTTCTCATAGCAATGCACGTCCCAGGGAAGTCTAACTTGATAGCAGACAAGCTGAACAAGTGCATTCTTCTGCCTCACGAGTGGTCCCTCAATAAGAACGTAACAAATGATTTTCCGTCAGTGGGGCCAGCATTACTGCAATCTTTTTGCTTCTCCCCTAAACAACAAATGCAGCAGCTACTTTGCCCTAATCCCCCTGCAGGGGGAATCACCGAGGGATACTCTACTTTATGATTGACCACCAGATCTTTACTCTTATCCACCAATTCCGCTAATTCTGAGATTCCTACATAAAGCTGCCATGTTGAAGAGCAAAGTCAGCCTCATTGCACATTACTGCCTCGACAGATTTGGTTCCCCTTCCTTTGGTCTCACTTCAGAAGCCTTGAATGCTGGGTATGACTGCAGACCTTCTGGTCTCATCCTACAGGTATGATTCATCCAGACATATCAAACCTCAGGCTGACGGCCTGGCTTCTCCAATTCCATTAACAGCCAGACAACCTGTGCTGTTTTTACCTGTCCAGAATATGCTTTCTTTACACAAAACTCTACTCCAGTAAATGGAAAAGGTTTGTTTACTAGGTTCGCCAAAATAATGTTGAGCCTTTTAAAGCTCCCATACGTAACATCCTGGAATTTTTGACTCTATTTTTTAAAGCAGGGGCTAGTTCCTCAACAGTTAAGGTTCAGTTAGCAATATTGAAATTTCACATTGGATTTGAGAGTTTTTCTGTCATTTCTCATAAGCTCTGCAAATAATTTTTGTGAGGCAGTCTTCTTCTAAGACCTTTTAAAGACCCTACCCACCATGAGACCTGAATATGATACTGCAAGCTCTTACTCATTCCCCATTCGAACCGGCAGCTAAGTGTTACCTTAAATGCTTTTCTTGGAAGACAGTTTTTCTGGTAGCCATTACTTCTGCCTGATGAATTTCTGAAATTCAAGCATTGCCCTCAAAACCTCAGTACTTGATTTTTCTACCTAAAGTGGTGTCAGAGTCTAATATCAATCAGTCCATTCATTTGCCATCATTCTTTCTTCAGTTTGCTAACAAGGGTGATTCCATGATGTCCTTCTATTCCTATGTTGCAGTATTCATACTGTGGGATTTCCAGCCCTCAGGCGATCTGACGTCGGCTCCTATACAAAAGCTTAAGCCTGGCTGCTGTAGGTGCATGGGACATCACACACAGGGCCATAAACCAGGGAGTATAAATGTGACATCTGCACGCATAGACCTCAGAACTTTTCTGCTGCTGCCGACGTACACTTCGACCGTTCTGGTCCCTAGTCTGAAGACTTCAAATAAGATAAGTACTCAGTTGGAGTTTTTGATTTTCTTGTTACTTGAGCTTGGTTGCTGTAGGTTTTTGTTCAGCTATTTAGCCGATGTCTGAGAAAAAGAGCAAATGTAATTGCAGGCGTTAGTTACCGGATAAGGACTCACACGACAAGTGCATGTTTTGCTTAGGTGAGGAGCACGACCATAAGGCCTGTTCCATTTTTCAGTCATTCGTACCAAAGACCCTACGCAGCCGTCTGGCAGCTTTAAATTTGTATCTTGAAAATCAGAGATTGAAACGCCTTGCTCACAGAATGGATCCCGAATCGGCCACCCAAACTGAACAACCGAGGAAGAAGGCCAAGCTTTCCAGGCCTACTCCCGTTGCCGCTCCGCCATCGGACGTCCCACGGACTACCGATTTAGGGGCTGAGGGGCAGCCAATTCTTCCATCAGCTTCGACAGATCCTCTGGATGAGGCCGTTACTGCAGCTATGGAGAGCACATCAACGGAGCCGACCCACAAGCCGGCCTCAACCGATGTCAAGGGGGAACCAGTACTTGGTCGGCTGACCGAGACCCGTTGCTAGCTTCTACCCCTGACTGTCCCACTAAAAATGACATTGCATCTAAACTGCCTTTAGCTATTCAAATAGCCAGACACTCAATTAAGTGCAGCTATGATGCAGCAGAAGCATCTGCCAGGTCTGCTACATCTGCATCTGTCTTGCATAGATATTCCTGGCTATGTCTCCAGTCTCTTCCAGAGGACTTTAAATCCAAGATAATGGATGCTCCTCTAGACCACAGTCTCTTATTTGGTAAAAATTCAACAGAACTTTTCAAAAATCTACAAGAGAAAAGGAAGTAACTTCAAGACATCAAGCAGTTGCTGGTGTCCCCCTTCCCCAGATACTACAGGAACTACCCTGCTAAGACTTTTTTTATAAGAAGAACTCCATCTGCATCCCATCCTTCCTCCTCTAGACCACGTAAAGGGTCCAGGAAATTGCCTTACCCCAGACCCCCTAATTCCCAGGGACCTGCCAAGCAGCCCTTTCCTGACCGAGGAGATCCCACTTCAGCATGACTGCCTAAATATGCCCCCTCTTTCCGCCCGCCTTACCCTATGCCTCCCCTTCTGGAAAACAATTACCTCAGATACTTGGGTGCTCTCCATCATCCAAAAAGGATATATCTGAAGTAGGAACTTCATTTGTCAGCAACCTTTGGGTATCGGATCCGATCTCAGATCCGAGCCGGCAACTTATTTCACAGCTAATAGATCTGAGATCCTAGCTCCTCCCCTTACCCGTAATCCCCTGTTAACCCTGACTGACCTCAGATCTAGTTTGCCACGCTTAAACTCAGCAGCTAGGTTACGAGCTCCTGCTTAGATAAGTGATTTTGATTACTTATTTCTTATAAATCCCCTTAAAGTGTGTCTGGTTAGGTTCCTTAGCATTAGAAACCCTATATTTAATTATTTTTTGTGGTAATTTGTGTTCTCCTCCCCTCCCTTCACTGGTTCGTAGTGAGTGAGTGTGTTCTTGTCAGTTGGGGCCTTATGTGTGAGTGTGTTTTTTGTTTGTAGTCAAAAAAAAAAAAATGTCTGAGGCCCCAAAGTTGTTTTTTTTCCAAGTGCACAGAGTGTGGCCATAAGCTCTCACCGGTGGATGGCCACACTCGGTGTGTCCGGTGCCTTGGGGTTGAACACCTATCTTCTGGTTGCACGATTTGCGCTGCGTTCAACCCCAGGGCACTGAAGGACCGGAGGTCAAAGCTGATCCTGGCGGGACTTTTGCCCCCGGATTCGGCTTCGGCCTCCGGTACTTCTGTGGCCTCCTCCCAGGCCTTGGTGGTGGCCACTCCTGCCTCTCTCCCCCCGGCCGGGACTCAAACTCCCACTTCTGCGCTGGAGGAGGGAGAGGCCAGGAAGGAAAAGAAGAGGGAGAAGCACCACAAGCGGAGGGCCGAGGCCACCTCGTCGGCCCCTCCAGCTAAGCGGGCTTCTCCCTCTAGGTCTTCCAGGTCTAGGTCTCCTCCTTCTCGGACCCGGTCTCCATGTTTTTCACCGGGTCCCGAGGAGGGGGAGACCCGATCTCCGTCGAGGTCATCGAGGTGGCACTCCCTGCCTGCCTCGGTGGCCTCGTCGAGATCAACACGCAGCCTGTTGGAAGCCGATTTGGACCGTGTGATGAGACGGTTCATCCAGGCCCAAATGCAGATGGGAGTGCTCTTGCCTCCCCCCACTCTGGGGGGGAGCCCAACACCCTATTTTGCCCCAATAGTTCCTTCTCCGACCCGCTTCCTGGGTTCGGAGCGTTGGGAGCCGGGCAGCGTCGGAGCCGAGGTCGGTTCGGCGCTGACAGTATCTGGTACTTCAGCGCCGACTCTCCCCTCGAGCTTGCCGGATCCATCCTTGTCGGATCCGAGTTCTTGGAGCCATGCTCTGAGCTTCGGATCCGGGGGGTTTAGTGTGCCTTCGGCTCCGTCCAGGTCGGAGCACACTGGCCTCTCGGATCCGTTGCTCTCGGCGCCGGCTCCGATCCGCCCTTTGGATCCGGGCGAAGGTCGACTCTCGGATCCCACTGAGAGCGGCTCTCCCTCGGCATTCGAGGTGGTGGAGAGGGCACTGTTGAGGGCATCCAGTCCCTTGCTCCCTGCTACGGCTCCATCCCGCACTCCCTCTCGTTTGGGTCAGGCTTCCGTCACTCGGCCTCAGGGACAGCCTGCTTTGACGTCTCAGGTCGTTCCACTGGAACAAGACGTTGCTGGTGAGTCCTCCTCGGACAGCCCCCCCGAGGATGTTCCTCACAAGCGGAAGTGTAAGAGGAGGCACGTGGACTCCCCCGAGTCCTTAGCAGAAAATACGGATTTGTATGACAGGGAAGGCTCCCCAAGATCACCCCCCGAGGATGTCTCCTTCGGAGACATCATGGAAATGCTTAGGATCGGGGGGGGTGGTCTGCCCCCAAGGCTTCCTTTGACAAATCCGTGTTCCTGGAAGCGTTCAAAGCAGGCCCGTCTACCTCTTGGGTGTTCCCTCCGGCCGACCCCCTGATGGACCTAATTACCACCAGGGCGTGGAAGGAGCCGGACTCTGTGGAGCCAGTTCCCAAACGCCCCAATAGGATCCTGAGCCCCCCTTCGGAGAAGTCCCACTGGAGCAAGGGTCCCCCTGTAGATGCCATGTTGGTGGCGGCAGCCACATAGAGGGAATTATCTCAGGAGAGTCCCTCTGTGCATCCACCAAGCAAGGAGTCCCGCTCGATGGATCGCCTAGGGAAGCGGGTCTTTAGTTCAGCGACCTTCTCAGTAAGGTCCCTGAACTACATGGCACATGTCATTAGGATGCAGTGAGACCTTATCAAAGAGTACGCTGCCCCCCCCCCCCCCGGAGTCCATGTTGGCGGAAGACAAGCAGTTGTATTCCACTCGCATGGCCACTCAAAGATCAATATCGAATACCTCTATGCGGCTTTTATCCCATGCCGCTGAGGGAGCCGCTAGAGCCAGCGGAGCAGGCCTAGTCATGAGACGTCAGGCCTGGCTCCGACACTGTGACTTTGCGGAACCCTTCAAGGCGTCATTTGCGAATGCCCCTTTTGATGGATGTTCACCATGCATACAGCTGCAGTCATAACAGATGGGGTATCCTGCCGTCAGGCAGGTCCTCGGTCGGCCGAATTCCAAAGTCTAGGTCCGGCGTCGGTTGTCGTCGCCTCCTCCCTGACGTCAGTGCGGCAGGGGTATAAAAGAACCAGCCGACGCCATTTTCTTCAGTCTTTCTTGCCGCGCGGTGCTCGAAGCAGAAGCAGTTCGCAAGTGCCGGTCGGCCAGCTCCTGAGATTTACGAAAAATATTTCAGCCGAAGTCTTCTTGAAAGCTAAGTACCCCGTTGGGGAAACTTTTCTTGCCTCAGACCGATGTCAGACAAAGTTAATAATTGCATTTCATGTGGGAAGCAAATACCACATAAGGATTTCCATTCCTTCTGCATTCCTTGCTTAGGCCTCGACCACAATGTCTCGGCCTGTCGTTTTTGTGCTAGATTCAACAAACGCACTATTAAGCGTCGGGCGGAGTTCGCCCAACACTATTTTGGTAAAAAGTTTAATTACATTATGTCGTCGGATACTCCGACTCCAGTTTTGAGTAAAAGACGCAAAGATAAGGACCGACATACGAGGTCCCCGACTTCTACCGACACCACGCTAAAGCCGGCTACAGGTGTTCCGGTCCTCAGCGAGGTGCCTATGCAGCCCCTGAGTACCGATGACGCTTCTTTAGCGGTGTCTTCTGTGCCCAAGGTTGCAGGCTCCTCGGCCCCCACTCCGACTACAGATACCGACGCCACTCTTGGCGGGGAAACTCAGAGTTTAGACAGGCCTGCCACCTCTCAAGGTGTCTTCATAGGTTCATAGGTTGGTACTAGGCTATCAGCCCTAGGGCCTATACAAGCCTAGCCATAACAATTCTCTGGCTATTTCTTCCCACATTATTTACTTTCCTGGACCCCTGTCTAGCAGGACGACTGTCGTGATCCCTGGGGTGAATTTCCTTTCTCCCATCCAATCGTCAAGGTTCCTCTTGAAGAGGTCCAAAGAGGCACTCTGCTTGACATGTATGGGCAATCTATTCCAGAGTCTGGGGGTCTCTGGGTCAGGAACCTATCCCTCCAGCATGTTTTGTTTATTGTGATGACAAGGTTTAGATCCCTGGAGCGTGTAGCTCTGAGGGATTGGGATTTCTTTAAGTGTAGCATGTCCAACAACTCTGGGTTTGACATGGCCTTGTATGTTAAGCAGGGATCGCCTCTGAGTAGACGATATGACAGAGTATAGCTGGAGTTTTTTAAGTCGGTCAGCGTGGGGCATCTGCTTTAGGCCTGTGATTCTTTTAGTGAGGTATTTCTGAGGCCTTTCCAGTTGTTGCAGATGTCTTGAGAGGTACATACCAAATGGGCGTTGTATTCTATAATGGGTCTAATGAGGGATGAGTACAGTGGGACAATGACCTCCTTTTTCTGGATGAAAAGCCCTTCGTGATGAGGTGTGCCACATAGAAGGATTTCCTGACTGTTGTGGCGATGTGGTTATCGAAGGTGAGACCACTGTCCACCTGTGTCCCTAAGTCTCTTATCACACTTTCTGTGTTTAGTGTACTGCCACCTATATGGTAATTCATGGATACATGTTTTTTCCCAAAGGGGATAACAATACATTTCTTGGCATTGAGCTTGAGCCCATGGCTCTGGCACCAAGCATCTGTTTCTGTAAGGCCCTTTTGTAGAGTATCCACATCATTTGGGGATTCAATAATGGCTCCCAGTTTGCAGTCATCTGCAAACTTTGTTAGCCACAGTCCCTTAGTGTTGATCTGTACTTCAGAGAAGTAGATACCAAACAAGAGCGGCCCCAGGACTGAACCTTGAGGTACTCCACTTGTCTGGAGCTGGATTTGGAGTCGGCTACTTTTACAGTGTGGGTTCTATCAGTAAGCCATTTAGCAACCCATTGGGTGACATAGGGATTAATACCCAACTTAGTAAGTTTATCTATGATTCCAGAGTGGGGGATGGTGTCAAAGGCCTTGGCAAGGTCTAGATAGGCTGTGTGGACCATCTTACCCTTGTCCATGGCTCTGGAGACTGATTCAAAGAAGTCAATCAGGTTCAAGAGACAAGATCGGCCCTTCACAAACCCAAACTGGGTGGGGTCCAGTGTTTGAAGGTTGCCAATGTCTTTGTTTATAAGTTCCATGATAATACGCCCCATGGCCTTGCAGATAAGGCTTGTCAGACTGATGGGACGGTAGTTTCTGGGATCCAAGGTGGATCCCCCCTTGTGGATTGGGATAACTGTAGTTCTGCGCCACTCAGTGGGCACGAAACCTGAGGTGAGGCTATGATTAAACATGACACTTAGGTGAGGTGCCAGTTCATATTGTAGTTCATGTAGTACACAGCCCGGGATGTCATCTGGTCCCATGGATGCTGTATTCTTGGCTTTAGAGAGTGTTTTGTACCTGTGTGGCCGTTATTACTGGAATTTGGCAATCTTCCGTATTGAGATGGGCCATTTAGGGGTGAGAGGGGGTGAAGTTGGCACTGAATCGATCTGCCAGGATATTGGCAATATCCTTCGGATCAGTATATTTAATGCCATTCTGTTTTAGCTCAGAGCAGATCTGAGCATTGCCATTTAGATTCTTGACATAGTTATAGAATGCTTTGTGGTTGTCTTTGGAATCTTTGGCAATTTTATTTTCGTAACTAGCTTTGGAGGATTTTATGAGGCATCTCAGTTTCTTACTGAGGCTAGTAAGGGAGTTTTTTGCATCCTGGGATTTTCCTCTTTTCTGCAAAAGTTTCTTCCTTTTGTTGTAAAGTTTGTTTATGTCAGGGGACCACCAGATTGGCTTCCTTTTTTTGGATGAGAGCATTTTGGTTCTATTTGGGATGGCACGATTCATGCATGAGTGGATGTGCTCGTACAGTGCCTTAGTGTAGGATTCAGCAGTTGAACTTACAGTTCCCATCTGCATGGGTGTCATGAAGTTTCTCACTTTTGACTTGAGTAGCATGAAGCTGGCTTTGGAGAAGGTTTTATGGAGGCTTCCCTACTGGGGGTGGGGGATGTGGATGTTAAGGGTGATTAGCTTATGGTCAGACCTGACTAACGAGGGGGTGACCATAGGTATGTAGCATTGATTTCCCATGTTGGTAATGACCAGGTCTAGGATATTGGAGCCCCTGGTGGGACTATGGATTAGTTGATCCAGGGCGTTGGAATTTATGAATTCCAAGAACCGCTATGCAAAGGTGTTGGGACATGAGTAGTTTTCCCAGTTAATGGCAGGGTAGTTAAAATCACCCAGTATTAGGGTGTTTGGTTCTATCTTAATATTTTCCAGTATGTTTAGAAAGGTGTAGTGAGAATCTTGGGGTATGGTGGGGGATCTGTAGCAAGCTACAATTTGGATTGCAGTCTTACCTAGTGTTAGTTGCACTTGGAGAATTTCAGACACATTGTGTTGGCCAACTAGCCTGGTGGTGTGAATATCCTTGGTGAATATTGACACTCCTCCACCTTTAGTGTTTCGGTCCTGGTTTGGTGGCCGAAAAGTATGGTAAGAGTTGTAGCCTGGTATTGCAGGTGTGCTCTCTGGAGCCATGAACCAGGTCTCAGTTACTGCACAGATATCGATGTTCTCCATTTTTAGGAGTGCCTCGAGAGAGTGCATTTTGAGGTTTAGACTTCTAGCATTGAGTAGCATTATCTTCAGATTTTGCATGCTTGTACCTGTTACGGTGGTGGTTTTGTCCTTTGAAGTTTGCCTAAAAAAGGCACTATAGGGGTGGCAAGAGCCTTAGCCAGTAACCTGAATCCCAGGGGCGACAGGTGCCAACCATCTCTGGCAAAGCATCGTGGTCTGTCAATCATGTCATCCCAGGCAGACAGATACTGGATCCCTTTTGAATGACACCATAAACTTAGCCAATTGTTGAAGTCAATCATTTTATCCTTATATTGTGGTATCATTCTGGGCGAAGGCAGGATGCTACTCAGGGCTAGGGTCATACCTGCCTGGGCCACATGATCCGAGAGCTCTTCCATGTCTCTTTTCATGTAGTCCAGGGAGGTACGTCTCAAGTCATTCACTCCAACATGGACAATGACAGAGTCATATTCGTACTTGTTGTGGAGTGACTTGAGTGCATGCATTATGTGGCGGATCCTGGCACCCGACAGGCAGCTGACTATAATTTTCTCCTTATTCAACCTGGTGAGAGGGACATCAGTGTGCCGGACTATAGAGTCACCTATGACTAAAGTGTTAGGTACATTGTCTTGCTTTAGGGGCTGTTGCTGGGTGGCACACTGGTGTTGTGAACTATGTGACACATTGGTTGTGATTGGTGTTTGTTTATGCTTTCAGCTTCAGAGGTCTTTGTTGCTTGGGCAGGTTACAGTTAAGGGCCTCTGCATATGTGGATTTAGTGTTGCTATATGTGGGTGTTGGTGGTGCGGGTTTAGAAGGGCTATGTGTTGCTTGAGGTGTGGTGTGGGTGTTAACCTTCTCCTCTTGACTTTTTAGCACAATCTTGGGTGGAGAGAGCTTTGCTTCCATTTTGGCTATGTAAGTGCATCTCTCACAGGTTGTAGTGTTGGGTGGTAGGAGGAGAGGGTTGTCTGTGTACATGAGGCAATTGCTGCATTGCCCCAGTATGCCCAGATTCACCAGGTGGACAGGAGAAATCACCGGAAGCTGACCCTTGGACATGCCTGGTTTGGGGCTTTTTTTTTTTCTTTGTAAAGTATAGGAGCTGTTTCCTTAGCAAGGTACTTTGCAATTATAGGCTGTTTAGTGCCTACTATTAATTTCTCCTTGTTAACAAGGAGAGTTCAGTGTTTGTATGAGTTTAAGGCTTCCTAGTGCTTTCCAGCAGGTATTAGAGAAAGTGCTAGTCACAGGGATGCTTAAAGGTAAGATTGAAAAGAGTGCACTCTGCAGTGTGCACTAGAGAAGTTAGATGTGAAAGTAGGTAACTTGAGTTTTACCTGTTTAAAAAGTTAAGGTTTAGTGGAGAGTTACTATTTTTAAAACAGCAAGATGGATTGAAAGGGGTGGTTACTTTTGTATTTTGGTACTATGAAATACTGTAGGATGGCCAATAAATTTAAATAATTGAAGGGGTGGGATTTCAAAAATGATGATTTTGTGATTACTCACATAAGCCAGTGAAAGTAGAGAGAAATGAGATATATGGTCAGATTAACATAAGAGGCGGGCAACTAGAAAGACAGGCCTTCCTCTTTTTCCATCAAGGCTTTCACAAAATCTAAAGCAGCCATGAAAACTAAAAGGCGAGCTCCACAGAGCCCCTCTCAAGGCCCCATGCCTAAAAAACAGATGCTCAAAATGGCTGAGGATTTGATTACTCTTATCAGGGGTTCTCAACCCCCCTCGGACAAAAGGCCCAGATTGGAGGAAGACTACCCTTCCTCAGACCAAGCCTCTATTACCTCAGAACATTCTGAGGAACAGGAATATTCATATTCCCCTTTTGAAGATTCTGATGCTGAGGAGTCCATTCCCTCGGTCTCCCCCGCCGAGGACTATTCATTTGGGGAAACCTTACATACTTTGAGGGAACACTTTCACTGGGAAGGTCAAAATTACTCAGATTCCAAGAAAAGGCTCAGGGATTTTCTCTTGCTTCCTCAGCACAGGCCTCTGGCTATCCCTCCCGTCTTGGATATATTAGATGATGTGTATACAGAAGCCAGCCTCAACCCAGATTCTTTACCTCCAGCTCCTGTTAAACCTGACAGGTATTACCGGGTTCCTGATTCACACCAATTCCTATACAAAAGCCATGCTGCTGACCCAGAAACTATTTCACAGGGTCCCAAGGGAATTAAGGCCTCTACTGCCAAAAACCCATTACATTCAGAGAGAGATTCCAGAGCTTTAGAAAGGTGGGGGAAAAAGGTATACACCTCGGCCACTTTAACCATGAGGGCATTAAACTGTCAGTTCCATATGTTAAAGTATCAACAGTTTTTGTTATCTCAGTTGAAAAGCAAAATGACACAACCTGAGCAACCAGATGTAAAGGAGTTGCAGGATTTGTTGCATAGTGCAGAGCAAGTGGGTAAACATACCTTGCAATGTGGTTTTGATGCTTTAGAGGCCTCATGTAGAGCTGCTGTTACAGGGTCTGTCATACGTAGACATGCTTGGCTCAAAGAGCAAACCTTACCAGATCATGTCAAGGCTAAATTACTAGATGCACCTCTTCAAAAAGATGTATTGTTTGGTGTTAAAGCTGAGGAGGTACTAAAGAAAATGGAGGAAAAGGCAAGATCAATGCAAACAGTGAAAGATTTCCTACAGGTACAACCTCCACGTTTCAGCAGAAACGGGCCTTCAAAAAATTGGTCCTTTCCAGCCACGGACAGACCTCAAAGAGGTAGATACAGGCGCCCGAGGGGTAGAGGGCAATCTCAAGGATCATTTAGAGCCAGACAATGGCAAGCACCTACACCAAGAGGTGGAGAAGATAGATCACAGTCATTCAGAAAGCAGACACAATGACTTTCCCCTCTGCATGCCAAGCAAAGCTTTAATGGCAGCACCTTTAGGCAGAAAACTGGCTTTATTTTCAAAAAATTGGCATATTGTGACAAAAGACAAATGGATTTTGGACATTATAGACAGAGGCTACAGATTCCACTTTCACACCCTTCCAAAAATGAGAGGCATGCCAAACCTGCCACAAAATCAAAGGGCAGAGGCACAAAAACAAATTTCAGCTCTCATGGACATGAAAGCTATTCAAGAGGTACCTATAAAAGAACAGGGTCAAGGTTTTTATTCCAGACTATTCCTGGTACCAAGGAAGGACAAAGATTGGAGACCTATTCTGGACCTATCCATCCTAAACACATATTTACTCGTACCAAAATTCAAGATGCTCACATTACAGCAGCTTCTTCCCATGTTGGGCAAGGAGTCCTGGCTGGTAACATTGGACCTCAAGGAGGCATACCTGCATGTCCCTATCAGATAAGATTGCAGAAGATACCTCAGATTTCTTGCAGGTTCAACCCATTATCAATTCTCTGCATTGCCCTTTGGCTTATCTACTGCGCCCAGAGTGTTTACGAAATGCCTGGCATCAGTAATTTCCTTCTGCAGACTTCAAGGGATACAAATATACCCATATCTGGACGACTGCCTGATCCAAGCGGACAGCAAGCACATACTTCTGAAACACCTGGCGTTTGTAATAAAGTTGTTGAACTTTCTGGGATACACAGTCAACAAAAAGAAATCAAAACTAATACCCTCTCAAACAATAATTTTCCTGGGTGCCAGCTTGAATACAAACACCCAGATGGCCTACCTCACGCCAGAGAAGCAAGGGCAACTATCTCAATACTTCAGAAAAATGGCAACCTTCACCAGGCTGACTGCAAGGAAAATCCTGCAGGCTCTGGGATTCATGGCATCTTGCATCCTGCTGATCCCATGTGCAAAGCTGCATATGAGGAAACTTCAATGGTACCTAAAACACTTATGGTCTCAACACAGCCACAGTTTGGAAACAATTATACCACTCATTCCATGTCTTCAAAAGGAATTTCTGTGGTGGGCTCAAGCATGTCAAAGAAACACAGGTCTCCCCTTCTGCATGCCGCAAGCAAATCAAATCATCACAACAGACGCCTCGGACTACGCCTGGGGGGGCGCACATGTCAGATCAGTGCATTCAGGGCAAATGGTCCCAAAAGGAAAAGCACCTACACATCAATCAAAAGGAAATGCTAGCAGTACAAAATGCTATTATGGCCTTCAAAGACATATTGCATCCAGGCCAGCTATTGATAAGGACAGACAACACCACAGTGATGTGGTACATAAACAAACAGGGAGGAACTCATTCATACCCCCTGTGCAGACTAGCCATGTCCCTTTGGAACACGGCTCTGGAATTGCAAATCCAACTTCAAGCACAATTCCTGCCAGGGAAGGAAAACACGCTGGCAGACAACCTAAGCAGAAATATGACAGATCCTCACGAATGGAGGTTGCATCCCAAGTTTTCGCAAAGATAATTCAGGCATGGGGACGGCCAGACATAGATCTCTTTGCTACCCACAAAAATTACCAACTGAAAAAATTTTGCTCAAGGACCTATCATCCACAGGCCTGGAAAGTGGACGCACTTTTCTTCAATTGGAATACACTGACAGTCTATGCCTTTCCACCTCTTCCTCTGCTGCCCAAAGTTCTATTAAAAGCCAGAGCAGAGAGGCCAAAGATGATTCTCATTGCTCCAGATTGGCCAAGACAACACTGGTATCCACTCCTGAAGAGCCTGACACATTCCCCACCATGGATCCTGCCTCTAGTGCCTCTTCTGTTGACCCAGCACAGTTTAAAAACTCTTCACAGTCAACTGAAAACCCTCAATCTAGCCGCATGGAGGATTCCTTGATTTCCCAACAGACCCTCCTCTCCCAGGAGGTGCAGGATATCATCTTGGAGGCCAGAAGACCTTCTACTAGAAAAGCCTACTCCGCCAAATGGAAACGGTTTTGTGCCTGGAATCAGAAAAAGGGCCAGAATCCTTGGGTACTAAATTACCTCAAATATTACAGTACCTAGCTGAGATGTTAAACAGTGGACTTTCCTTCTCCTCCATCAAGATTCATGCTTCAGCCATTTCTGCACACTACAACACTGATCCTCCTTTATTCTCTCATCCTCTCTTAAGACAGTTCCTCAGAGGGGCTAAGAATATAAAACCCCCAAGGAAACCACCAGTACCTGCTCGGGACCTCAACTTCATTTTAGAAAAACTGACCCTGCCTCCATTTGAGCCAGCTGCTTCAACAGAACTGCAATATTTGTCATGGAAAACAGCCTTCCTTCTGGCTATCACCTCAGCACGCAGGGTTTCGGAACTACAAGCCCTCATGACTGTGCAACCTTTCATCATTTTCCATCAGGACAGATTTTCCTTACGAACCAACCCTTCCTTTATGCCAAAGGTAGTATCCAGTGTAGCCTTGAATCAGACTATCCACTTACCTACCTTTTATCCTAACCCACAAAACAAAGGGGAAAGACTACTACATTCCTTGGACATTCACAGACAACTTCGTTATTATTTGGACAGAACAAAGCCATTCAGAAAATCAGAGCAACTCTTTGTGTCCTATGCTACAGGTGCTCAAGGAAAGGCTATTTCCAAGCAGACAGTCTCAAAATGGATAGCCCACTGCATACGCCTTTGTTACTCATTTCATGGAAAAACTGTACCAACAAGCATCAGATCTCACTCCACAAGGGCCACAGCTACCTCTGCAGCTTTCCTCAGGGGGGTTCCTACCAAGGATATTTTGGAAGCAGCTACTTGGAGTTCTGTGCACACTTTCTCCAAACAGTATCACCTTCCACTATACTCTAAATCTAGAGCGGGCTTTGCCACAGCAGTCTTGCAGGGCATCCTTGCTCCTCCTAGTTCCACTTAGTGCCTGCCACCCCTTTTTAGCTTTGGGATTCAACCCATCTGTTATGACTGCAGCTGTATGCACGATGAACATAGTACAGTTTTGTACCTACCATAAATGTAGATGTTCGAGTGCTAATACAGCTGCAGTCCAGGTTTCCCTCCCTCCATCCCCGCTTCGGACAGGCCTTATGACAAACACCTCCTCATACAACCTGATTGCGGTATTCTTTTATGGTGTATTTGCTGGCACACTACTGTTTTTTGATTATATTGCATTGCATTATTACATAAGTTTATGATGTTCATCGTGCATACAGCTGCAGTCATAACAGATGGGTTTTCCTGCCGTCAGGCGGGTCCTCAGTCGGCCGAATTCCAAAGTCTAGGTCCGGTGTCGGTTGTCGTCGCTTCTTCCCTGACGTCAGTGCGACAGGGGTATAAAAGAACCAGCCAACGCCATTTTCTTCAGTCTTTCTTGCTGCGCGGTGCCCGAAGCAGAAGCAGTTCGCAAGTGCCGGTCGGCCAGCTCCTGAGATTACGAATATCTGCAACCGAAGTCTTCTTGAAAGCTAAGTATCCCGTTGTGGAAACTTTTCTTGCCTCAGACCGATGTAAGACAAAGTTAATAATTGTATTTCATGTGGGAAGCAAATACCGCATAAGGATTTTCATTCCCTCTGCATTCCTTGCTTAGGCCCAGACCACGACGTCTCGGCCTGTCCTTTTTGTGCTACATTCAACAAACGCACCATTAGGCGTCGGACGGAGTTCGCCCAGCACTTTTTTGGCAAAAAATTTAACTACATAATGTCATTGGATACTCCGACTCCAGTTTTGACTAAAAGACGTAAAGATAAGGACCGACACACGAGGTCCACGGGCTCTACCGACACCACGCCAAAGCCGACTACAGGTGGTCCGGTTCTCAGCGAGGCGCCTACGCAGCCCCTGACTACCGACAACACTTTAATGGCGGTGTCTTCTGTACCCGAGGTCGCAGGCTCCTCGGCCCACACCCCGACTACAGATACCGAAGCCACTCTTGGCGGTGAAACTCAGAGTTTAGACAGGTCTGCTTCCTCTCAAGGTGTCTTCAGGCCTTCCTCTTCTTTTTCCATCAAGGCTTTCACTAAGTCTAAGACAGCCATGCATTCTAAAAAACAAACCCCACAGGGCCCTTCTCAAGGCCCCATGCCTAAAAAGCAGATGCTCAAAATGGCTGAGGACTTAATTACCCTTATCAGGGGTTCTCAACCCCCCCGGAAAAAAGGCCCAGAGTGGAGGAAGAATCACCCTCCTCGGACCAGGCCTCCATTATTTCAGAACATTCTGATGACCAGGAACATTCATACTCCCCTTTTGAAGATTCTGATGCAGAGGAGTCCATTCCTTCTGTCTCCCCCCCTGAGGATTACTCTTTTGGGGAAACCTTTCATACCTTGAGTGAACACTTCCATTGGGAAGGCCAAGAGTACTCAGACTCCAAGAAAAGGCTTAGGGATTTCCTCTTGCTCCCTCAGCACAGGCCTCTGGCTATACCTCCTGTCTTATATATCCTTGATGATGTATATTCGGAGTCCTGCCTCAACCCAGATTCTTTGCCTCCAGCTCCAGTCAAGCCTGACAGGTATTACCGGGTTCCTGACTCACACCAATTCCTATACAAAAGCCATGCGGCTGACCCAGAAACTATCTCACAGGGCCCCAAGGGAATTAAGGCCACCACTGCTAAAAATCCATTACCTTCAGAGAGGGATTCCAGAGCTTTAGAAAGGTGGGGGAAAAAGGTATACACCTCGGCCACCTTATCCATGAGGGCATTAAACTGCCAGTTCCATATGTTGAAGTACCAACAGTTTCTGTTTTCACAGTTGAGAAGCAAAATGTCACAACCTGAACAACCAGATTTGAAGGAGTTGCAGGATTTGATACATAGTGCAGAGCAAGTAGGTAAACATACCTTGCAATGTGGTTTTGATGCTTTAGAAGCCTCATGTAGAGCTGCTGTTACAGGATCAGTCATATGTAGACATGCTTGGCTTAAAGAGCAAACCTTACCAGATCATGTCAAAGCTAAATTACTGGATGCACCTCTGCAAAAGATGTATTGTTTGGTGTTAAAGCTGAGGAGGTATTAAAGAAAATGGAGGAAAAGGCAAAATCAATGCAAACAGTGAAAGATTTCCTACAGGTACAACCTCCACGTTTCAGTAGAAATTGGCCTTCAAAAAATTGGTCCTTTCCAGCCACGGACAGACCCCAAAGAGGTAGATACAGGCGCCCGAGGGGTAGAGGGCAATCTCAAGGATCGTTTAGAGGCAGACAATGGCAAGCACCTACCCAAGGAGGTAGTGAGGATAGTTCACAGCCATTCAGAAAGCAGAACCAATGACTTTCCCCTTTGCATGCCAAGCAAGGCTTAAATGGCAGCACCTTTAGGCGGGAAACTGGCACTATTTTCAAAAAATTGGCATATTGTCACAAAAGACAAATGGATCCCTGGACATTATAGACAGAGGCTACAGATTCCACTTTCACACCGTTCCAAAAATGAGAGGCATGCCAAACCTGCCACACAATCAAAGGGCAGAGGCACAAAAACAAATTTCAGATCTCATCTACATGAAAGCTATTCAAGAGGTACCTGCACAAGAACAGGGTCAAGGTTTTTATTCCAGACTATTCCTGGTACCAAGGAAGGGCAAAGATTGGAGACCTATTTTGGACCTATCCATCCTAAACACTTATATACTCGTGCCAAAATTCAAGATGCTCACATTACAGCAGCTTCTTCCCATGCTGGGCAAGGAGTCTTGGCTGGTAACACTGGACCTCAAGGAGGCATACCTGCATGTCCCAATCAGACAAGATTCAGAAGATACCTCAGATTTCTTGCAGGTTCAACACATTATCAATTCTTTGTATTGCCCTTTGGCTTATCTACTGCGCCCAGAGTGTTCACGAAATGCCTGGCATCAGTAATTGCCTACTGCAGACTGAAAGGGATTCAAATATACCCATATCTGGACGACTGCCTGATCCAAGCGGACAGCAAGCACATACTTCTGAAACATCTGGCTTTTGTAATAAGGTTGTTGAATTCCCTGGGATACACAGTCAACAAAAAGAAATCAAGGCTACTACCATCTCAAACAATAATCTTCCTAGGTGCCAACTTGCATACAAACACCCAGATGGCCTACCTCACGCCAGAGAAACAAGGGCAACTAACTCGATACTTCGGAAAAATGGCAACTTTCACCAGGCTCACTGCAAGGAAAATCCTGCAGGCTCTGGGATTCATGGCATCTTGCATCCTACTAATCCCATGTGCAAAGCTGCATATGAGGAAACTTCAGTGGTACCTGAAAAACCTATGGTCTCAGCACAGCCACAGCTTGGAAACAATAATACCACTAATTCCATGTCTTCAAAAGGAATTTATGTGGTGGGCTCAAGCATGCCAAAGAAACACAGGTCTCCCATTCTGCAAGCCTCAAGCAAGTCAAATCATCACAACAGACGCCTCGGATTATGCCTGGGGGGCGCACATGACAAATCGGTGCATTGAGGGCAGATGGTCCCAAAAGGAAAAGCACCTACACATCAATCAAAAGGAAATGCTAGCAGTAATACATGCTATTATAGCTTTCAAAGACCTGCTGCATCCAGTAATGTGGTACATAAACAAACAGGGAGGAACCCATTCATACCCCCTATGCAGGCTAGCCATGTCTCTTTGGAGCATGGCTCTAGAATTGCAAATCGAGCTTCAAGCACAGTTCCTGCCAGGCAAGGAAAACACGCTGGCAGACACCTAAGCAGAAATATGACAGATCCACACGAATGGAAGTTGCATCCTCAAGTTTTCGCAAAGATAATTCAGGCATGGGGACGGCCAGACATAGATCTCTTAGCTACCCACAAAAATTACCAACTGAAAAAATTTTGCTCAAGGACCTATCATCCACAGGCCTGGAAAGTGGACGCACTTTTCTTCAATTGGAATACACTGACAGTCTATGCCTTTCCACCTCTTCCTCTGCTGCCCAAAGTTCTATTAAAAGCCAGAGCAGAGAGGCCAAAGATGATTCTCATTGCTCCAGACTGGCCAAGACAACACTGGTATCCACTCCTGAAGAGCCTGACGCATTCCCCACCATGGATCCTGCCTCTAGTGCCTCTTCTGTTGACCCAGCACAGTTTAAAAACTCTTCACAGTCAACTGAAAACCCTCAATCTAGCCGCATGGAGGATTCCTTGATTTCCCAACAGACCCTCCTCTCCCAGGAGGTGCAGGATATCATCTTGGAGGCCAGAAGACCTTCTACTAGAAAAGCCTACTCCGCCAAATGGAAACGGTTTTGTGCCTGGAATCAGAAAAAGGGCCAGAATCCTTGGGTACTAAATTACCTCAAATATTACAGTACCTAGCTGAGATGTTAAACAGTGGACTTTCCTTCTCCTCCATCAAGATTCATGCTTCAGCCATTTCTGCACACTACAACACTGATCCTCCTTTATTCTCTCATCCTCTCTTAAGACAGTTCCTCAGAGGGGCTAAGAATATAAAACCCCCAAGGAAACCACCAGTACCTGCTCGGGACCTCAACTTCATTTTAGAAAAACTGACCCTGCCTCCATTTGAGCCAGCTGCTTCAACAGAACTGCAATATTTGTCATGGAAAACAGCCTTCCTTCTGGCTATCACCTCAGCACGCAGGGTTTGAACTACAAGCCCTCATGACTGTGCAACCTTTCATCATTTTCCATCAGGACAGATTTTCCTTACGAACCAACCCTTCCTTTATGCCAAAGGTAGTATCCAGTGTAGCCTTGAATCAGACTATCCACTTACCTACCTTTTATCCTAACCCACAAAACAAAGGGAAAGACTACTACATTCCTTGGACATTCACAGACAACCGTTATTATTTGGACAGAACAAAGCCATTCAGAAAATCAGAGCAACTCTTTGTGTCCTATGCTACAGGTGCTCAAGGAAAGGCTATTTCCAAGCAGACAGTCTCAAAATGGATAGCCCACTGCATACGCCTTTGTTACTCATTTCATGGAAAAACTGTACCAACAAGCATCAGATCTCACTCCACAAGGGCCACAGCTACCTCTGCAGCTTTCCTCAGGGGGGTTCCTACCAAGGATATTTTGGAAGCAGCTACTTGGAGTTCTGTGCACACTTTCTCCAAACACTATCACCTTCCACTATACTCTAAATCTAGAGCGGGCTTTGCCACAGCAGTCTTGCAGGGCATCCTTGCTCCTCCTAGTTCCACTTAGTGCCTGCCACCCCTTTTTAGCTTTGGGATTCAACCCATCTGTTATGACTGCAGCTGTATGCACGATGAACATAGTACAGTTTTGTACCTACCATAAATGTAGATGTTCGAGTGCTAATACAGCTGCAGTCCAGGTTTCCCTCCCTCCATCCCCGCTTCGGACAGGCCTTATGACAAACACCTCCTCATACAACCTGATTGCGGTATTCTTTTATGGTGTATTTGCTGGCACACTACTGTTTTTTGATTATATTGCATTGCATTATTACATAAGTTTATGATGTTCATCGTGCATACAGCTGCAGTCATAACAGATGGGTTTTCCTGCCGTCAGGCGGGTCCTCAGTCGGCCGAATTCCAAAGTCTAGGTCCGTGTCGGTTGTCGCCGCTTCTTCCCTGACGTCAGTGCGACAGGGTATAAAGAACCAGCCAACGCCATTTTCTTCAGTCTTTCTTGCAGCGGTGCCCGAGCAGAAGCAGTTCGCAAGTGCCGGTCGGCCAGCTCCTGAGATTACGAATATCTGCAACCGAAGTCTTCTTGAAAGCTAAGTATCCCGTTGTGGAAACTTTTCTTGCCTCAGACCGATGTAAGACAAAGTTAATAATTGTATTTCATGTGGGAAGCAAATACCGCATAAGGATTTTCATTCCCTCTGCATTCCTTGCTTAGGCCCAGACCACGACGTCTCGGCCTGTCGTTTTTGTGCTACATTCAACAAACGCACCATTAGGCGTCGGACAGAGTTCGCCCAGCACTTTTTTGGCAAATAATTTAACTACATAATGTCATTGGATACTCCGACTCCAGTTTTGACTAAAAGACGTAAAGATAAGGACCGACACACGAGGTCCACGGGCTCTACCGACACCACGCCAAAGCCGACTACAGGTGGTCCGGTTCTCAGCGAGGCGCCTACGCAGCCCCTGACTACCGACAACACTTTAATGGCGGTATCTTCTGTACCTGAGGTCGCAGGCTCCTCGGCCCACACCCCGACTACAGATACCAAAGCCACTCTTGGCGGTGAAACTCAGAGTTTAGACAGGTCTGCTTCCTCTCAAGGTGTCTTCAGGCCTTCCTCTTCTTTTTCCATCAAGGCTTTCACTAAGTCTAAGACAGCCATGCATTCTAAAAAACAAACCCCACAGGGCCCTTCTCAAGGCCCCATGCCTAAAAAGCAGATGCTCAAAATGGCTGAGGACTTAATTACTCTTATCAGGGGTTCTCAACCCCCCCGGAAAAAAGGCCCAGAGTGGAGGAAGAATCCCCCTCCTCGGACCAGGCCTCCATTATTTCAGAACATTCTGATGACCAGGAACATTCATACTCCCCTTTTGAAGATTCTGATGCAGAGGAGTCCATTCCTTCTGTCTCCCCCCCTGAGGATTACTCTTTTGGAAACCTTTCATACCTTGAGTGAACACTTCCATTGGGAAGGCCAAGAGTACTCAGACTCCAAGAAAAGGCTTAGGGATTTCCTCTTGCTCCCTCAGCACAGGCCTCTGGCTATACCTCCTGTCTTATATATCCTTGATGATGTATATTCGGAGTCCTGCCTCAACCCAGATTCTTTGCCTCCAGCTCCAGTCAAGCCTGACAGGTATTACCGGGTTCCTGACTCACACCAATTCCTATACAAAAGCCATGCGGCTGACCCAGAAACTATCTCACAGGGCCCCAAGGGAATTAAGGCCACCACTGCTAAAAATCCATTACCTTCAGAGAGGGATTCCAGAGCTTTAGAAAGGTGGGGGAAAAGGTATACACCTCGGCCACCTTATCCATGAGGGCATTAAACTGCCAGTTCCATATGTTGAAGTACCAACAGTTTCTGTTTTCACAGTTGAGAAGCAAAATGTCACAACCTGAACAACCAGATTTGAAGGAGTTGCAGGATTTGATACATAGTGCAGAGCAAGTAGGTAAACATACCTTGCAATGTGGTTTTGATGCTTTAGAAGCCTCATGTAGAGCTGCTGTTACAGGATCAGTCATATGTAGACATGCTTGGCTTAAAGAGCAAACCTTACCAGATCATGTCAAAGCTAAATTACTGGATGCACCTCTGCAAAAAGATGTATTGTTTGGTGTTAAAGCTGAGGAGGTATTAAAGAAAATGGAGGAAAAGGCAAAATCAATGCAAACAGTGAAAGATTTCCTACAGGTACAACCTCCACGTTTCAGTAGAAATTGGCCTTCAAAAAATTGGTCCTTTCCAGCCACGGACAGACCCCAAAGAGGTAGATACAGGCGCCCGAGGGGTAGAGGGCAATCTCAAGGATCGTTTAGAGGCAGACAATGGCAAGCACCTACCCAAGGAGGTAGTGAGGATAGTTCACAGCCATTCAGAAAGCAGAACCAATGACTTTCCCCTTTGCATGCCAAGCAAGGCTTAAATGGCAGCACCTTTAGGTGGGAAACTGGCACTATTTTCAGAAAATTGGCATATTGTCACAAAAGACAAATGGATCCCTGGACATTATAGACAGAGGCTACAGATTCCACTTTCACACCATTCCAAAAATGAGAGGCATGCCAAACCTGCCACACAATCAAAGGGCAGAGGCACAAAAACAAATTTCAGATCTCATCTACATGAAAGCTATTCAAGAGGTACCTGCACAAGAACAGGGTCAAGGTTTTTATTCCAGACTATTCCTGGTACCAAGGAAGGGCAAAGATTGGAGACCTATTTTGGACCTATCCATCCTAAACACTTTTATACTCGTGCCAAAATTCAAGATGCTCACATTACAGCAGCTTCTTCCCATGCTGGGCAAGGAGTCTTGGCTGGTAACACTGGACCTCAAGGAGGCATACCTGCATGTCCCAATCAGACAAGATTCAGAAGATACCTCAGATTTCTTGCAGGTTCAACACATTATCAATTCTTTGTATTGCCCTTTGGCTTATCTACTGCGCCCAGAGTGTTCACGAAATGCCTGGCATCAGTAATTGCCTACTGCAGACTGAAAGGGATTCAAATATACCCATATCTGGACGACTGCCTGATCCAAGCGGACAGCAAGCACATACTTCTGAAACATCTGGCTTTTGTAATAAGGTTGTTGAATTCCTGGGATACACAGTCAACAAAAGAAATCAAGGCTACTACCATCTCAAACAATAATCTTCCTAGGTGCCAACTTGCATACAAACACCCAGATGGCCTACCTCACGCCAGAGAAACAAGGGCAACTAACTCGATACTTCGGAAAATGGCAACTTTCACCAGGCTCACTGCAAGGAAAATCCTGCAGGCTCTGGGATTCATGGCATCTTGCATCCTACTAATCCCATGTGCAAAGCTGCATATGAGGAAACTTCAGTGGTACCTGAAAAACCTATGGTCTCAGCACAGCCACAGCTTGAAACAATAATACCACTAATTCCATGTCTTCAAAAGGAATTTATGTGGTGGGCTCAAGCATGCCAAAGAAACACAGGTCTCCCATTCTGCAAGCCTCAAGCAAGTCAAATCATCACAACAGACGCCTCGGATTACGCCTGGGGCGCACATGACAAATCGGTGCATTGAGGGCAGATGGTCCCAAAAGGAAAAGCACCTACACATCAATCAAAAGGAAATGCTAGCAGTAATACATGCTATTATAGCTTTCAAAGACCTGCTGCATCCAGTAATGTGGTACATAAACAAACAGGGAGGAACCCATTCATACCCCCTATGCAGGCTAGCCATGTCTCTTTGGAGCATGGCTCTAGAATTGCAAATCGAGCTTCAAGCACAGTTCCTGCCAGGCAAGGAAAACACGCTGGCAGACACCTAAGCAGAAATATGACAGATCCACACGAATGGAAGTTGCATCCTCAAGTTTTTTCAAAGATAATTCAAGCATGGGGAAGGCCAGACATAGATCTCTTTGCCTCCCACAGAAATCACCAATTGGCAAAATTCTGCTCAAGGACTTTTCATCCACAGGCCTGGAAAGTGGATGCACTCTCTTTCAGTTGGACAACAATGAAAGTTTATGCCTTTCCACCTCTTCCTCTGCTGCACAAAGTTCTATTAAAAACCAGAGCAGACAGACCACAGATGATTCTCATCGCTCCAGACTGGCCAAGGCAACAGTGGTACCCACTCCTGAGGAGCCTGACGCACTCCCCACCATGGATCCTGCCTCTAATGCCTCTTCTACTGACTCAGCACAACTTCAAAACTCTTCACACTCTTCACAGTCAGCTGAAAACACTCAATCTAGCCGCATGGAAGATTCCTTAAAATCACAACAGACCCTACTCTCCAAGGAGGTACAAGATGTCATTTTGGAGGCCAGAAGACCTTCTACTAGAAAAGCCTACTCCGCCAAATGGAAACGGTTTTGTGCTTGGAATGAGAAAAAGGGCCAGAACCCTGGAATACAGAATTTACCTCAAATATTACAGTACCTAGCTGAGATACTAAGCAGTGGACTTTCATTCTCTTCCATCAAAATCCATGCCTCAGCCATTTCTGCAGAATACAACACCGATCCTCCTTTATTCTCTCACCCCCTCTTAAGACAGTTCCTCAGAGGGGCTAGGAATATTAAACCCCCAAGGAAACAACCAGTGCCTGCTTGGGATCTCAATTTCATTCTAGAGAAACTGACTTTGCCTCCTTTCGAGCCAGCTGCCTCAACAGAACTACAATATTTGTCCTGGAAAACAGCCTTCCTGCTGGCTATCACCTCAGCTCGCAGGGTTTCTGAACTACAAGCCCTCATGGCTGTGCAACCTTTCATCATTTTCCATCAGGACAGAGTTTCCTTACGAACCAACCCTTCCTTTATGCCAAAGGTAGTATCCAGGGTAGCCTTAAATCAGGCTATCCACTTACCTACCTTTTACCCCAATCCTCAAAACAAAAGGGAGAGGCTGCTACATTCTTTGGACATTCACAGGCAACTACGTTATTATTTGGACAGAACAAAGCCTTTCAGAAAATCTGAGCAACTCTTTGTGTCCTATGCTACAGGGGCTCAAGGGAAGCCTATTTCCAAACAGACAATCTCAAAATGGATAGCCCACTGCATACGCTTATGTTACTCTCTTCATGGTAAAACTGTACCTGTAGGCATAAGGTCTCATTCCACTAGGGCCACAGCTACCTCTGCAGCTTTCCTCAGGGGGGTTCCTACCAAAGATATTATGGAAGCTGCCACTTGGAGTTCTGTGCATACTTTCTCCAAGCACTATCACCTGCCTTTATACTCCAAATCTAGAGCAGGTTTTGCCACTGCAGTTTTGCAGGGCATCCTAGCTCCTCCTAGTTCCACCTAGTGCCTACCACCCTTATTTTAGCTTTGGGATTGTACCCATCTGTTATGACTGCAGCTGTATGCGCGATGAACATAGTACAGTTCTGTACCTACCATAAATGTAGATGTTCGAGTGCTAATACAGCTGCAGTCCAAGTTTCCCTCCCTCCTTCCCCTCTGGAACAGGCCTTATGGCTAACACCTCCTCATACAACCTGATTGGGGTATTCTTTTATGGTGTATTATCTTGCAACTACTGTTTTGTGATTATACTGCATTGCATTATTGCATAAATTTATGTATTGCCTTCCTTCTGGGGGCACCTGACATGTGGGGCAAGAAGAACTGAAGAAAATGGCATCTGCAGGTTCTTTTATACCCCTGTCGCACTGACGTCAGGGAAGAAGCGACGACAACCGACGCCGGACCTAGACTTTGGAATTCGGCCAACCGAGGACCCGCCTGACGGCAGGAAAACCCATCTGTTATGACTGCAGCTGTATTAGCACTCGAACATCTACATTTATGGTAGGTACAAAACTGTACTTTTTGCCTTCCTTCTGGGGGCACCTGACAATCTGGGGCAAGAAAAACTGAAGAAAATGGCGCCGGCTGGTTCTTTTATAGCCCTGCCGCACTGACGATAGGGAGGAGGCCACGACAACCGACGCCGGACCTAGACTTTGGAATTCGGCCGACTGAGGACCTGCCTGACGGCAGGATAACCCATCTGTTATGACTGCAGCTGTATTAGCACTCGAACATCTACATTTATGGTAGGTACAAAACTGTACTTTCTGCCTTATTTGGCAAGACCGTTCACGAGACTTTAGTCCAGAGCGAAAAGGACGGGAAGACGCTGTCTGCCGTCAGAGTCCGCTTCTCTGCTCCCCAGAGGTCCCTCTCCAATAACCAAAAGGGACAGAAGAAGATGTGGTTCCGGAAATCGCAGCATTCCCAACCTGCTCCAGACAACCAGTCCTTCTGTGGCAGAGGAGGACAGGGAGGACGCCGCCCTAGAGGCAGAGGGGGCCCGAAAAATTTTGGGTCCAGAGAATCCTTCTCTGATTGGCCCACACAGCAACCCTGAGGGGTGGCCCGACTGCTCCACTCTGGAGGCAGTCGGGGGTGTTTCTCGAGGCACCTGGCAAATTGGGAGTCCATCACAACGGATCGCTGGGTGCTTCTCATCATATCCAGAGGTTACCACATTCCCCTGTATCACGTCCCCAAAATCAGAAACCTCCCCGATGTACTACCTGATCAGAGGGAGGTAGCAGCTGCAGAGATTCGGCAGCTCCTAGAAAAACGAGCCATCCAACCCGTCCCCCCAGGCCAGTTCGGATTAGGGTTTTACTCCAGGTTCCTTTTGGTGCCAAAAAAGACGGAGGACTTAAGGCCAATCCTCGACCTTTCTTCCTTGAACCTGTTAGTAACCAAACAAAATTTCTGGATGGTCACCCTTCAGTCCATCCTCCCCCTTCTGTGGGAGAACAACTGGATGTGCTCAATAGACCTCAAGGATGCGTACTACCACATTCAGATGGACAGACGATCCAGGAGGTTTCTCCGCTTCCGGCTGGGAGCCAGTCACTACCAGTTCAGGGTCCTTCCCTTTGGTCTCACCACAGCCCCCAGGGTGTTTACCAAAGTATTAGCAGTGATAGCGGCCCACCTGAAACTCCAGGGAATACAGGTTTTTCCATACCTGGACAACTGGCTCCCGACCGCCCCAACAAGGCATCTACTCTGCTCAGCCAGGGACTACTTCCTTCGACTTGCCCCCCGGCTGGGCATCACTATCAACATGGACAAGTCCTCTCTTGCGCCGACCCAGGTGATAGAGTTCATAGGAGCCAAAGTAGACATGAGGTACCTTCTAGCATTCCTGACTGCAGAACGACTGCAAAGCCTGAGGCTTCATGTGCGGGCCATCCTCCAATTAGAAGCTCCACTGGCGGAGTTGGTCCTGAGGGCTCTAGGTTCCATGGCGGCGGCAATCACTCTTCTGCCGTTGGCTCGTCTCAACATGAGGGTCCTGCAGTGGACCCCTCAAGTCCAGTGGTCCTTTCTACACCACCCCCTAAGCCATCCTATTCCCCTCAACAGGGCTTGCAGGAGGGCTCTCTTGTGGTGGCTCCACTCCCCGGACCTCCATACGGGACGTCCCTTCTCCACGCCTCTCCCCCTCGCCACGGTGACCACGGACACCTCTCGCCTCGAGTGGGGGGGGCATTGCTCAGGCAGGATGGTCCAAGGCACGTGGAACGACACAGAGACCTCTTTGCATATCACTGTTCTGGAGATGAGGGCGGTGCTCTTGGCGTTGCAGGCACTTCACAACCTTCTTCCTGTAGGAACTATTGCGATACAGATGGACAACATGTCAGTTGTCTGGTACATCAACAAACGGGGGAACCAGGTCCTATCCTCTCTGTCGAGGGGCCATGAGAGTGTGGGAATGGGCGATCTCCACCAACCGCTTTCTTATTGCAACGCACATTCCGTGACGGTCCAACATACTAGCGGACAGACTCAGCCGCACCATCCATTCACCTTACGAGTGGTCTCTCAATCCCCAGGTAACGAAGCGGATTTTTGCCGTGTGGGGGCAACTCTGTTGCGATCTCTTCGCCTCTCCCTCAAATACGAAATGCAACAGCTACTTCGCTCTAATTCCCCCCCTCGGGGAATCCCCGAGAGACGCTCTGGTGCATGCTTGGCCTCCTTGTCTGCTTTATGCATATCCTCCTCTACCGCTGATGCTGAAACTCATACAGAAAGACAGTCGGTTGGGGAGCAGAATGATCCTCATTGCCCCATTCTGGCCTCGTCAAACGTGGTTCCCTTACCTGTGGTCTCACCTGGTGAATCCTCCTTGGATTTTGGATCCCCTACTGGATCTAATATCTCACCCACTAGGTCTCCCGACCCCGAATCTGGACAGCCTAAAGCTGACAGCTTGGCTGCTCCAGTTCCACTCCTAGTCAGGACTCCCAGTATCTCTTCCTCAGTTAAAGCCATACTAGTAGCAGCACACAAACCTTCCACTAGAAGGGTCAATCGCAGTAAGTGGAAGCGTTTCTCCATCTGGGTAGAGCATCATAATTTAGATCCCTTCACAGCACCGTTGCCGACTGTGTTGGAGTTCCTTACAGGTCTTTTTCATCAGGGGGCTAGCTGCTCAACAGTCAAGGTACAACTAGCAGCTATTTCTCATTACCATGTGGGACATGAATCAGGGCCTTTGATCACGGCAAAATTGTGCAAAACCTTTCTCAAGGGTACTTTCTTGCTCAGACCCCCTATCAAAGACATTGTACCCCCTTGGGATTTATCACTAGTCTTACAGGCCTTGACAGCTCCCCCTTATGAACCTGCCGCTTCGGTTGATCTTAAGTACTTATCCTAGAAAACGGCATTCCTGGTCGCTATTACTTCAGCAGAAAGAGTTTCCGAGCTTCAGGCCCTTTGCGCAAAACCCTCGTACTTGGCCTTCCACCAGGATAGAGTATACCTCAGGACCAATCCCTCATTTCTTCCTAAGGTGGCCTCAGAAGCGAATATCAATCAATTAACCTGCCTGTCTTCTTTCCTAAATACCAAAACAAAGGAGAATACAAATTGCATTCGTTAGATGTGCACAGACAACTGCGCTTCTACATTCATAGGACGGCTGGTCATAGACAATCTGACCAGTTGTTCATCTCCTTTGCCAAATTTAACTTAGGCAAATCTGTTTCTAAAGTCACTCTGTCACGATGGATATCACAGTGCATTCTCTTGGCCTACAAAAGTTCTGGAAGGCCCGCACCTCAGGCAGTACGTGCTCATTCTACTCGTTGTATATCTACCTTTGTTGCCTTTAGGTCTAGAGTGTCGTTGGATGATATTTGCTCTGCAGCTACTTGGTCCTCATCCCATACTTTTATCAACCATTATAAGCTGGATGTTATCTCCAGAGGGAGAGCATCCTTTGGCTCCGCAGTGCTCCGGAACATCCTTCCATGAAGGCCACCCAAGATCTAGGTAGCTGGGGACTCTGTCCCAAAGGTTGCTGACAAATGAAGTTCCTACTTCAGATTAAGAAGTTATGTACTCACCATAACGTTCCATCTGAGTAGGTATCTTCATTTGTCTGCAACCATTCCCCCCTCCTTCCCCCTGACCTTCGGATTTTAGAACAAAAACCACCAAAAATGGATAAATGGTGCTAGAATAACCAATAAACCAAAAAAGCACCACCACGAACCAAGTTGGATGCATTCACTTCATTTAATAAAGAAACAACACATTAACGCAAAACACATACACAACGTTTTCGTCTTCAACTTCTTCAGATAGTTAAAACATCCCACACAACCCCATTATATACAACTTCATTAAATCAATCATCCAATAGGCAAAGAGATGTAATCAGCTGGTAACAATATATACTTCTCTCTCATCAAAAAATATATGTAAAAATATATAAATAAAAACGCTAGCTTCTTAAATACATTTCTGTTCAAAATGTTAAAATACTCTTCCAAATAAATATTCTGTCATTTCAGTATCAAAAGTTATTTAACTAAAACCATTTAAAAACTGAGTTCAACTAGTAATACTAGCCTAATGTACAGAGTGAGAAAGTGGTCTTTAGCTCCCCCGAGTGTCTAAAAAAATATTGGTATAAAAAACATGAATTTAACAAATACTACTATCTGAGTAACATAAGAATTAAAGTTCCTATCAGTTTGTTAATCTTTAAAATTGATTCCGAGATTTGTAAAAATAGTAAAAGTGAAAGTAAGTAAAGGACAGTCACAGTTTGGCAGATCTTAGTTTCAGTACTGGTGCTAATGTAATCATATCATTAAGACCAGGAGGTCTGTTAGCTTCCAGTATTAGCTGCCAGTATAATTCTCTGTACTCGACCAATGTCTCCCACATCCCACCCCTGGGATCCATTGAAACCACTTCGAGTACAAAAAACTGAAAGTGGCTTTCAGAGATAATTTTTCATTGTTTTGCCCACTAGGCAAATGTCATTGGACAAATCATCATGAATCCATATTGTTTCTTTTTTGTTTTTCCTGGGATGGTGCTGTGGTTGCTTAGTCACCTCACAGCAAGAGGTTCTCCGATTCATTTCTCCACTGGGGTGCCTTCTGCGCAGAGTCTGCATGTCCTCCCTGCATGCATGTGGGTTTTTATCTGGGTGCTCTGGTTTCCTCTCACGTTACAAAGACATGCATCTGGAGCGTTTCTTCCCAGGTCTCCGCTGAAAATTGCCTTCATTCCAAGTCAGACTTTCCCAGTAAACAAATGTTAAATAAAATAAATACATTTTGTGGGGATAAACTCTTGGCTAGGCATGTAAGGGCCTAGTAATCTCCTATGATCCTATTTAGGGTGGGAAGCAGAGTTCAAAGGCTTCAGGGTACAACAGTGTTGGGACCCTGCACTTCAAAAGCAAGACATCAGTGTCAGGGAAATGATGGCAGTATTACTGGCTCTCAAAGCTTTCCTTCCAGTCTTACAAGCAGGTCTGCTACACATTGTGACTGACAACACAACTGTCATGTGGTACCTCAACAAGCAAGGAGGAACAAAGGTGCACCAGTTATGCCAGATAAATTTACAAATCTGGGAAATAGCAACCAGACTCAACCTCTTACTGCAGGCCTCTTACAGGTTGACCTACTCACCCAACAAAAGGGATCTCTCATTCACCCTCAGCTGCCTTTACTACATCTGACCCTTTGGGTGATCAACTTCTGATCCCTTTCAGACAGCAGTACTCAGAAGACGTGTTCTCAGTCCTGAGGGAGGCCAGGAAACCATCTGCCAGAAAAAAATATTTGTCCAAATGGCATAGATTCTCAAATTGGTGTACGCTTAAGGACAGGAACCTCTTTCAGGCAGCTCCCTCTTTGGTCCTTAGTTATGTATGTGAGCTCATTAAGGAAGGACTAGCACATTCATCTCTGAAAGTCCACCCTTCTGCCATTTCAGCCTGCTTGCCTTTACAGCCACCTCTGCTCTCTAGACCAGATGTTAAACTATTCCTGAGAGGGGTCTTGCATATGAGACCACCAAGAAAACCCATTCCTTCTCCCTGGGACCTCAACTTCATACTGGAAAAACTAACCCTACCTCCCTTTGAGACAGCAGGCACAGCTTCCCTGCAAATGTGCACATAGAAAGCCATTCTCTTAGTGGCCATTGCCTCCGCAAGAAGAGTGTCCGAACTACAGGCCCTCATGGGCTGTCCCCCTTACACCATATTCCACAAGGACAGGGTGACGTTGCGCACTAACCATTCCTTCATACCCAAATTGGTGAATGAGCTGTCTCTTAACCAGTCTATTCATCTACCAGCATTCTTTCCCTCTCCATCTAATAACGCAAAGAGGATCATTCATTCTTTGGCTGTGTACAGACAACTAAGATTCTACTTAGACAAAACAAAATCTTTCAGAAAGTCTGATCAACTCTTCATCTCCTTTCACCCCAGGGCTCTGGGTAAGGCAGTCTACAAACAAACCATTTCCTCTTGGATTAGGAAATCCATTCTCTTCTGCTACTGTCACCATGACAAACAATTGCCCCTAGGAGTTAGAGTTCATTCCACTAGAGAAATGGCTACCACTAAAGCGTTTCTCAAAGGGCTGGACACAGCCTCCATCCTGGAAGCTGCTACCTGGTCGACAGTTCACACTTTCACTAAGCACTACAAGCTAGACCACATCTCCAGGGCCAGAGCAGGATTTCCCAGGGAAATCCTACAGGGATTCTTAGAATCCTGTACCTCTGCCCTTGCCCATCAGTCATCTTCCTAAGCTGTGGTACTCTCCCACAGTATGAATACTTCAACATAGGAATAGAAAGACATAGAATAGCTGTGTAAAAATCTTACCGTAACCATAGATGTCCTTCTCTTGCATGTTGCAGTATTCCTTCCCTCCCTCCTTACCTTCTTCTCTTTTTTATGGATGCTTGGTCTACACCTACGTATCCTCTCACTACAGGCTATTCTGGTCAGCCCTGCAGGGACATTTACTCTTCTGCTTCTCCTTGTGCTTATACACACTTATCTGGGCTTCAGGTTTTGAGGTGTGTGTGTGCAGACATTGAACTAGATCCATGGCAATTTCTTCAGTTTTTCAATCTAGAATGTCCATGGATGATATTTGTGCAGCAGCAACTTGGGCCACCCTCCATACCTTTGTTACTCATTACAAATTGGATCTGGTGTGCAGAGGTAGAGCATCATTTTCTTTAACTGTGCTCAGCAGTATCCTTCCTCAAGTCCACCCAGGATCTTAGGTAGTTGGGGAAGCTGTCCCATCAGTTGAGGATAGAATAAAAATTGACAACATCAGATAAAGAAGTTGTGTACTCGTGTATTCACCATGACATTCCATCTGTGCTGTCCATTTTCATTCTTCCTCAACTTTCCACCCACCAACCCCCATTCTTTCAAAATTCCTGGAAGAATAAGTGGTCAGTGGACATCAGTGTCCTTTATATTGAGCTCCAAAATAGTCTTCTTCCTATTTCTCTGCAAGTACTTCCCCCGTAAGGGCTTCTTCAAACAACACCAACCCTTCTTTATGTGGTATTGTTGTAAATAAATTAATTATGTCTACTGTGATGAATACAAACTCTTCTTACGGAGAAGGATGATATACACAATGTTAAAAAAAATTTTACTGTTGGAACTTTTTCACCAAATTTCAGGTGTAGCCATGGGAGCTAAATGCACAACAATATATGCCAACTTGGTGCTGGCGCAATGGGAGGAAAAATGGGTCTTTCCATCAAAGTTTCATGACAAAGTCATTACATGGTTAAGGTTTTTGGATGACATTCTCATCCTGTGGAGGGGTACAGATGCTGAGTTTGGTGATTTTATGGAGTACTTAACACCACGACATTCTTAAAATTTACCCATAAAAGTGGGAAAGATATGATAGATTTTTTTAGATATCTCCCTGACTTAGGATAAAATTAACAACAAATTGAACTCCAAGGTGTACAGAAAAGATATGTACTCTAATTCACTGCTTCATTATCACAGTCATCCAAAGCATCAAAAGAAAAGTGTAGTAAAAGGACAGATGGTCAGGATCTCGAGACTGACTAGTGATGACAGTGAATTTAAGGACGAGATGTACACCCTAGCAGGAATGTTCAAAGAAAGAGGTTACCCCACCAAGTTTCTTACTAAAATTAGAAATTAAATTTGTGAAAGAAGAAAGGACAGGTTTACCCCCATTTTATCCACTGACCATGGGTTCACTTTGGATACAAGACACAATACTGTGTCAGATAGTGTTTTGGTTCTCCCTTACAACAACGAACCATTGAAAATTAGAGCAATGGTTAACAACACATGGGACTTAATTTTGGGTCCTGAGCTCAAAAATACCCTAAGGTACTAAACCAAGAATCATGTTTACTAGGGGTGCAAATTTAAAGAACTGGTTTGAAAAAACTTGTAACAACAAAAGGCTTAGATCTACCATGTTGAAGTGTGACATGTGTAAAGCTTGTAAATACATTAATACAGGCCCCTATGTGATGCTAGAAGGGTACTATCGTACTGTCCCATGTCCTGGCCACTGTAACTGTAACACTAAGATGGTGATATATGTGTCAACATGTTTGTCTTGCCCAGCATTTTACGTGGGCAAAACCACTAGAAAATTAAAAGAAAGAATTTTGGAACATGTTAGGGACATTAATCGGAAAAGGAATGAAAAGTGCATTGTACAATCACTCTGTGGGATGTGATAGTTTCACAAAGTTTATATTTTTTGTTATTGACAGGGTAATTGATTATGGTAAAGGTGGTGACTTGAAAACTTACTTGGAAAAGTTAGAATTAGATTGGCAGTTTAGGATCAGTGCTACAACGTTCCCTGGTATTAACAACTGTGTTTCTTTAAGTTCAGTGTTGAAACTAAAGGCAGCTCAGATTTGATTTGTATGTTACAAATGTTTGGAACAAAACATAAGTATTGGATATTCAAAAGATTATTAACTTCATTTTACTTTATTATTTTTTTAAGATTGTTGTGTTTTTTAAGAATGAGATAAAGTATTGATTAGTGTGAGGTTTACAAATGTAAAGGTGTATGAGGCAGTTTTTAAAGCTTGTGGTTTAAGTTGTTATGTAAAAGGAACTACATCATTAACTCATCATGTGATGTGATGTTAAGTATTTAAGGGTGGGCCTAATGTGGTTAATTTACTCTGATGAAGCCCTGAGGTTACAGGGTGAAAGCGCTTGGTGACATTTACTATTAAAGTTTTTCCAGTTCATTGATTGTGGTCGCACCACTGTGGTGGGGTTTTTATTTTTATTATCTTTTGTATTTATGTTATAGTTTTCGCTCTTTTGGGCGTATTGCCTTTTATTTAAGTATTCAGGAAGTGCCACTCGCCCAAGATGGAAAAGAATTTTACTCCAGGATGTTCCTGGTACCCAGGATGGATGGTTCCTGTAGGGCCATTCTTGACCTATCCCATCTAAATATTTTTCCGAAGGTTCCCACTTTTCGTATGCTAACATTTCTGACTGTTTTTCATCTCATACTTCGTCAGGCCTTGGTGTCTTTGGACATCAAAGATGGCTACCTTCATATTCCCATTCATCTTCAGTTCAGAAAGTTTCTTCACTTTGCTTACGCTTCCTCACATTTTCAGTTCTGTGCCTTGCCCTTCGGACTATCTACAGCCCAGAGGGTCTTTACAAAATGCTTAGCTCTTGTTGCAGCCTACTGCAAGCTACAAGGCATACAGATCTTCCCTTACCTAGATGGCCTACTCCTCCAGGCATCCATCAGGAGAATCTCTCCTTCATGGTGTAACTCCTGGAGAGTCTACGGTTCACGATCAACTACCAGAAATCTGCTCTGATCCCTTCCCAAGAACACATTTTTCTTGACTGCAGGATCCAGTCAGACAAGATGCTAGTTTCCTTACCTCCAGAAAAGGTCCTGTCCCTAACCATGTACTTTCAGGACCTCCTTCATCTCCTACCCTGACTGCCAGGGAGTTTCCTCACCTCCTGGGTTCCATGGCCTCCACTATCCCCATGCTCCCCTTAGCCAAGTTACACATGAGGAAATTCCAGTGGTTCTTAAGGACAGTTTGGAAACAACACTCCCATCCTCTGGAGTTTATCCCATTCCTTCCTTCCTTGAAAAGGGAGTTGAACTGGTAGATCCTACAGGTTGCAAAGAACCCAGGTCTACCCTTACAACCACCTCTCCCACGCAGGTGCTGTACACAGATGCTTCAGACATGGGTTGGGGAGCAGCACTGGAATCCTAGAGGGTCAGAGATGTCTGGTCTCCAGCCCAAAGAAGAGAGCATATTAATATAAAGTAGACGAGGGCCTTGATTTTCACTCTCCAAATTTTCAAACCTCTACTTTCCCAGGGGTTTTGAAGTGGTTTACAAGACAATACCATGGTCCTCTGGTATGTCAACAAACAGGGAGGAACAAAATCTTACCTCCTGTGCAGACTGGCATTACAAACTTGGGAGTTGGTTTCACAGAGACAACTCTCCTTTCAGACTGTTTACATTCCGTCGACTCAGAATGTTGTGGCAGGCGCACTTAGCAGGTCCATGACTCAATCCCACAAATGGATGTTACACAGGGATGTGTTTCTGGACATGGCCATCGATGGGGTATACCTCAGGTAGACCTCTTTGCCTCTGCCATGAACAGCTTCCCAGGTTTTGTGCCATGGTTCCAGATCCCCTGCCATGGAAGGTGGATGCCCTTTCTTTCTCTTGGAAAGGGATGTTTCTTTATGCATCCCCCCTTCCCACTTCTCCAAAAGGTCCTGTTGAAAATCCAGCAGGACCAACCAAAAATCTTGCTAGTGACCCCCTTTTGGCCAAGATAGCATTGGTGCCCTCAGCTTCTGCATTTAGCCAAGGGCAATCACCACAAGTTATCAAGTTTAATAAGCATACTCGTTCCAGTGTACAGTAACAAAGGGGATATCCACAACTGTGGGCAGTACAGAGGCATCATACTCCTATTACATTGCATGAAAGTTCTGGTGAGGATGATTGATAAACGGATATACAGAGTAGTAGAATGTAAGATGGGAGATGAGCAGATTGGATTCAGATCAGGATGCAGCACAAACTGACCTGATGTTTGCATTGAGACAGATACATTCTTAGACTTGCAGAAAGCATATGACAAGGTCCCAAGAAACTGATCTGGGCAGTACTGCGGTGGTTTGAAGTCCCAGAAACATTGGTAGAATTAGTGCAGGGTATGTACAAGAACCCAATGACTCAAGTACGAACAGTGTTCGTCCTCACAGAGGGGTACCCAGTGGGTGTGGGTGTACGTCAGGGTTCAGCTCTGAGCCCACTGCTGTTCATACTGGTGATGGACTTCATTAGCAAACAGGTTGGAGGGGACAGATCAACAAAGCTGCTGTATGCAGACGATGTGGCAGTACAGGCAGACTCTGAGCTAGAACTTCAGCAAAGGATAGGAGAATGGAATGCAAATCTGAAGGCACATGGGATGAAACTAAGCATAGATAAGATGGCAGTAATGGCAGCAAATTGGGGAAATCAGAAGAAGCTGAGAATAGAGATGGAAGGGAAGATAGTGGAATAGGTAAACAGCTTCAGGTATCTGGGAGCAATAGTTGAGGAGAAGGGTAGTCTGAATGAAGAGGTCAAAGCTAGAATCAGAGGGGCTGCAGCCAACTGGCATAGAGTATCAGGTGTAGTCTATAACAGAAGAATGCCAAAGAAGCTGAAAAGTAAGGTGTACAAGACAGTGGTGCGACCAGTACTACTGTATGGTACAGAAACCTGGGCAGTAAAGGCAGAACAGTTGAAGAAGCTAGAGGTGATGGAAATGAAGTGCCTGAGAAAGGTGATAGAATGCACACTGTGGGACAGACAAAGAAATGAGGACATAAGAGCAGAAGCCAAAGTAGCTCCAGTTGCAGAAAAGATCAAAGAGAACAGATTACGGTGGTTTGATCACATGTATAGAAAAGCAGAAGACAGTCTGGTGAGGAAGATTTGGGACAGACAGGAAGAAGGTAAGAGGAAGCGAGGACATCAAGCAAAGAGGTGGATAGATTGTGTGAAAGAAGATTTGCGACAGTCAGGCATGAGTGTTGAAGAAGGCAGGAGTGTGGCACTGAATCGAGAGAATTGGCGACAATTAGCATGATACCCCGACCCCATGTAGAAAAATGGGGAAAAGGGGGGCTGATGATAATGATTAATCACCACAAGTTACCCCACAGAATGGCACCTGCTCACACATGACTAGGGAAATCTACTAGATCCACAGATGTCAACTCTAAATCTGACCCTGTGGGTGATAGGGCTTGGATTCCTTTCAAACACCTGTTTTCTAAGGATGTGTTGCAAGTTCTGCAAGAGGCCAGACAACTCACAACTAGGAAATCCTATGTTTCCAAATGGAACAGGTTTTAACATCTGGTGTCTCAAAAAGGATTTACATCCACTGCTAGTAGATGTCCTAGTGGTCTTGTCCTATGTGTGTGAATTAATGAAGAGTGGGCTGTTTTACTTCTCATTAAAAGCCCATCTTTCTGCTGTCTCTGCATGTCTAACTACGTCTCCTCCTTTAGCTTTTAGGTTGGAAGTCAAACTTTTCTTAAAAGGCATCCTTCACATCAGACCACCAAGGAAACCAATTCCTCCTCTTCGGGATCTCAGGTTTGTCTTGGCGAAACTTATCTTGGCCCCTTTCAAGCCAGCAAGTTCTTTCTGTCTACAACATTGCACCTGGAAAACAGTCCTCCTCGTGGCCATTACTAAGTTACAGGATCTAATGTCTTCTTCCCCCTTCACAGTTTTCTGTAGGGATAGGGTTTCTTTAAGAACTAACCTCTCCTCTATGCCCAAGGTGGTAAATGAATTATTAATCAATCCATTAACCTTCCAACTGTTTTCCCTTCTCCTCAATCCTCCAGTGAGAAGATCCTACACACTTTAGATGTGCATAGGCAACTTAGATACTATTTGGATAAAACCAAGCCAATCAGTAATCTGACTGTCTATTTGTTTCCTATCTCCCAAGGGCCCTGGGCCAATCTGTTTCCAAGCAGACTATCTCTTCTTGGATCTCTAAAGCTATTTCTTTCTTTTATGTGGCCCATGAAAAGAATCTCTCCTCTCCTGTTAAGACACATTCCACTAGGGAAGTGTCTTCCTCTGGGGCTTTCTTTAAAGGTTTGGACACTTGCTGTATTTTGGAAGCAGCTACCTGGTCTTCTGTTCATACCTTCACTAAGCACTGTAAATTAGATGACATTTCTAGGTCCAGGGCTGGTTTTGCCAGAGGTGTTCTGCATCAGTTTGTGGAGAATGTTTCTGTTCCTACACCCAGTTCTTCCTTTGCATGAGCTCTGGTTCTCTGTCTCATGTTATGAATACTGCAGCATATGAATAGAAGGATGTAAAATAGTTGTGTAAAATCTTACCAAAACCATAGATGTCCTTCTCTTCTATATGCTACAGTACTACCCCCCCCCCCCTTCGCCTTCTCCTGATGCTTGCCTGGCTCCTGGTGACATATTTTCTGCTATCCTAAGATCAGGCTGGTGCTTTCTGCGGCATTCAGTTCTGAGGTTGGTGTGTGCCGACATCCGCTTTATAGCTGATGTCACTTTATGGCTTCTGCCTTTTTAATTTCTCCAAGTTTTTGGGGTTTCTAATACCATGACGGGAATGGATCCCATTCCTAAGTCAAAGTACGATTAAAGTTCATGAAATTAGTATTGTTTCACTCTTTGATGTTAGCCAAAAGTGCTCTTCACAGCACCCGCAATGTGCCCAGTAATTACTCCTTCTGCAATTTGTACGGTGTTACATGAATTGGTAACATATCTAAATACGATTGTAAATTCTATGTTACAACACCAGTTGCTCCTACTACTATTGGAACTGTCTGGGTATCTTTCTTTCACATGGCTCTCGTTTCTGCCTGCAGATCGAGGTATTTCATGACTTTGTGTCTCTCTGTATGCAAGACACTGTAGTCACTAGGTGTGGTGATTTCAATGATCAATGCTACTTTTGTCTTCTTTTCTTGGACCACTATGTCCAGTTTTCTAACATTTATCTTTTGGACTGTGGTATTGGGTGATCCCATGTGATGTAAACTTCATCATTTTCTATGATTCTCTGTGGCTCATGTTTCCAGTGTTTTTCAGCCACTGCGATACCATAATGTTTCCACAATCTCCAGTGTAACAATCTCACCACATTATTATGCCTTTCAATGTACAGTCCCTCTGCCATTAGAGAGTCGCAACCAGCAATAAGGTGTGTGACTGTTTCCACTTCGGTTCCACAAAACATACATATGTCTGTTTCTCCCACATGTTCAATGGACTTAGTAAACCAGCGTGTACGTAGCCCACTATCTTGGGCTGCCAATAGTATCCTTTCATTTCTTGATGTAAATTCACCTCTCCTTAACCATTCCTACATTCATTCTTGATCAACATGAGGCTCTTCCAGAAGTTTTCTATACTTACAACTATATTTATGTTTTTTCCATATTTCTTGCCTTCTCACCTGGTCCTTCACCTTATATTCTTTCTTTTGTTTTTTAGCACATTCAGTTGCTGCCTGTTTTTTATCCACTTCTGGTTTGATTTCCATTACTGCTTGACATTGATGTGCTTCTGCTAAATTAAGCAGAGATGTCATCATAGATTTATTCTCCTCGTGTTTCAAAACTTTCACCGCATTTGGATCTTGTGAGGTCAGTAGATATGTGTGAAGTCCCACGATTGCAGATCTATGCATGTAATCAATTTCAAGGAGGCTCATCCCTCCTTCAGACCGGGGAATATATAATCTTGGTATGCACTGATTTTTATAAATCATTTAGTAAGCATAAAGCATCCTTCTTGTTTGAATATCCAATCTGTCCGACACTTTTTGGGGCCAGTCAGTCACTCCAAAAACTATAAGTTAGGACAGGAAGAGCAAATTGATTTGTAGCTTGGATCTTGTTCCTAGGTGTCCATGCTGTTTTCAGGATTAATTTAAGTCTTCTAAAGTACTCTTTACTAAGCTTTATTCGCATTTGTTCATGTTTTATTGCTGATCCTTCATCAGTTCCCAAGTATTTATACACCCCCTCTTTCTCAAGTTCTTTTATATCACATTCTTGTCCCAAACTGATGTTTTCCTGGTGCTGCAATTTTCCTTTTTTAAAGGTTGCTTTTGCACATTTATCAAGACCAAATTACATTCCAATATCATATGAAAAAGTTTTGACAGCCTGCAGCTGTGCTTTCAGTTCCTCATCTGATGAGCTATACACTTTTAAATCATCGACAAAGAGAAGATGAGAAGTCATTAGACTTTGTTGTTTTCTAGAAGCCAAATTGTAGCCATGACCTAAGCTGTTAAGGCAACAGCTTAATGGATTAATAGCAAGGCAAAATAGCAACAGTGACAGGGAGTCACCCAGGAATATCCCCTTTTGGATTTTTATCCCTGGGATAATAATCTGTCCTTTATCATGGCTTAATTGCAAAGTGTGGTCTGCGACTGTTTCATGGTTACTGTAATGTAATCAATCGATGTAGGATGTACCTTATACATTTTTAAGCACTCTTTTATCCATGGATGTGGGATACTATCAAATGCTTTTGTATAGTCAATCTATGCCATACTTAGATTCTTCCCTTTCTTACAGTTCTCCACTATAACTTTATTTAACAACAAATGATCCCTTGTTCCATATGACTTTTGCCCTTTTGTTCTACTGCCATAATTGAGTTTTCTTCTAAATGACTATAAACTCTGTCGGCGTCAATCCCCATGTAGTTTATACATCATTGGAAGACAAGTTATTGGTCTATAATTTTTTGGGTAGCTTGCAGGTTCACTCTTAAGTACGAGCATTGTTTTTCTTGTTGTTAACCAGTGCGTTATGGCCAATGTACATTAGCTGATATGCAGCAAAGCACATACCTCAAAGTAGTACTAAAATTTTGTATACTGGCCGGACGTACGATTCAGCTGGTGGAGGACTTCTCTCATGTTATGAATACTGCGGCATATAGAAGAGAAGGACATCTATGGTTATGGTAAGATTTTGCACAACTATTTTTTCCTCTGGCAAGGTTCTATATGTATATTCTCCAGTGGACCGTGGATGTGCAGCGGTCTGTACTTCACCAGTTCCTATCCGTTCTTATCAAGTTGACAAAAGTTTGCAGAACCACCTGGAATGGTGAATTCATTCAGACCGGTCTGTTGGCAGACCATTCATTCTTCCCTCGCCCACCGCTACAGTGACCACGGATGCTTCTCAGTTAGGGTGGGGAGGGCATTTCAAGGGTAAGATAGTCCAAGGCACGTGGACTCCCATAGAGACCAGTCCTTCTTTCATTGCAAGCCTTTCAGGATGTTCTCCCTCTGGGAACTATTGCAATTCACACAGACAACATGTCAGTGGTTTGGTACATCAGCAAACAAGGAGGAACCTGTTCTTACCCCCTTTACAGAGAGGCCATGAGAGTTTGGGAATGGACAATCTTTTCAACACCACTTTCTTATTGCAACTCACATACCGGAGAAATCCAGCGTGCTGGCGAACAGGTGCATCAGATCCATCCTTACACCGCATGAGTGGTCTCTCAATCAAACAGTAGCGAATCAGATTTTCAACTATTGGGGCCTTCCCTCGCAACTACAAGTGCAGCAAGTACTTTGCGCTGACCTCCCCCCTACCCGGGGAGTCCCCAAGGGATGCCTATTCTACGATTGGCCCTCTGGTCTCCTTTGTACTTATCCTCCCCTGCCATTGATCCCAAAATTCCTTTGTGGATTACAGTGGTTGAAGAGCACTGTAATCCTCATTGCTCCTTATTGGCCTCATCAGATTTGGTTCCCCTTCTTCTGGTTTCATCTGTAGTATCACCCTTGGATACTGGAGCCCAACCAGGATCTCCTAACCCATCCATCTCTAGGACTCCATCAAGATCTGACCACTCTCAGGCTAACCGCATGGTTTTGCTAATTCCCATGATTGT